>NC_081529.1:18452844-18515344 GCF_030273125.1 Centropristis striata | reverse complement strand
CACAGTTTTATGGCCACTCACTGAGAGGTTACACCTCCTATTCTTCCACGCTGCTCTCTGCTCTTTGTCTCAAGCCTCTGGTGCTGTTCCAATTAGAGCCCCGACATTTAATGGGCCTGCTTATAAACACTGCATTGTGTGGAAGAGAGCTGACTTTTTATGGGGTTTAATTTACTTTCATTTAGTCAGGGAATATTCTTTTGCACGGAAGAAGAAAATGATGGATGGAAAGATGATTGAAGACATCAGGATGTCTGAGAAAAAAAGCCTTTTCTATGAAGGGAACATTGTTTTTTCCCCCCTTTTTTGTTTGCATGTATTTTATACACTCCAGTACTACCCCACCCCCATGTTAATTTAATCTCCTGCAGTATTAGCCTTCTCAGCAGGAGGTCCCCACCATGTGTGGGACTGGAGGGGAGGGAGAACGAGGGCGTAGCAAGGCTTTGTGGGAGGAGAACAAGGAGGAGAGGCATTAAGGATAGAAGACGACGAGAGGTGCAGAATGAGGAGAAACAGGTACAATGGGATACCTGTTTGGGATGATGGTTTCATGTTTTGCTTTGTAAAGTCATACAAAGCAAAAAAATGTGGATATTCTCAGAGATTGCATTCAAATGACGGTGACAGCAGCAACATCTGTGTATTGATGAAGCAGATCTGCTGATTGATTGGCAATCACAGAGGCTCCTGAAAAGTGAAGCCAATACTGATGTTCATTTTGACTAAAGAACGCCCCTTGTTGGTTGCATAATGACAATAAAACAAGATGCCGATGTCCAAAATACCAAACACAAGGCTTTAAAACTGCCGTCCACAAAGAAAACGGTCACATCACTATAAGCCCTTTCATAGTGCCGTTTCATGCCGGGACATTCACGTCTCGCCTCAACTATGAACGCGACTGAAGTGGGATGCCGGGATCAAGTGATCACACCAATTTTCCGCCTCCAGAGGTAGTCACAGAGGCGGAAAATTTGTGGGACTGTTGGAAGCGGGACCACGATGATTGGGCCATCAGGGCGAAGCAGGATATTTGATGTTCCACGCGACATCGAACACACACCATCCGACAGTCATCCACTCACCGCCGTAGTTAACAGTGCATAGAGTGTCCCGTGCTTGTTTTAAAGAAACAGAGGTCGCTAAGTGAACACATGCTGCTGCATACACACTGTACTGCTACAGAGCTATCTGTGCAGCACTGCTGCTGCTCTGTTCCACGTCACTATCGTCTCCTCCCACCTTGTTCCATGACGCCTGATTGCACTATGAAAGTGCGCAAATATCACGCTTTCGCAGGATCATATGTGATTTTTTTTTTCTCCATATTTCTTTTGTTGACTGCTGTTTGTCTGTCTGTCTGTCTGTCTGTGATATTGTTGTGATTTTATATATATGTGTGTGTGTATATATATGTATTTTGTTATTTGTTATTGTTGTTACTGTTGTTGTTGTTGTTGTTGTTGTTGTTGTTGTTGTTGTTGTGTCTTTACGATCCTTACTGTGTTTTACTCCCTAGCCCACCTCCCCTTCCCTCAAGTGGCCCTTGTCGCTTGTCAGGCCGCCATTGTAAATAAGAATTTGTTCTTAATGACCTGCCTGGTTAAATAAAGGTGAATGAATGAATGAATGAATGAATGAATGAATGAAAAGCCGGCACAGATCTTTCTGACAATATATCGGGACATTTGCGGGACTGCACTATGAACGGGCCTAATGACTAAACAGTCCAAGCCCACTTTTTTTAACTGTGTTTCTTATCTCTTATTTGGAAAAATATAGAAAACATATCCTGTCTTAGTAAGGTCAAAGAAAGGCACAGTCATATGGCACTTTTATACCTCAGTTAGCAATCCCTTCCTTAAAGACTATCCAATTTAACAATACTGTCCTACACAAAGTTAATCCTCAAACCATACTGACCTCTGAACACCACCAGCCTTTTGTTTTGCATGTTGATGCCACAAAAAACTTGCTCATCCTTCACAAAGACTCCATTGTCCTTTGTGATTTCAAATGTCATCATATTTCATCTTGTGTAACAGCTGGTTGTCTTTGTATGGAAAATGAGTCTAGAAAATGATAGAGTTGAGCAGAGTGACACATTGGCACAGTCACAGTTTGGTCTGAGTCCAGCAGAAACCCTGCAGATACATTTTGTCGGGTTCATTTTGTCTAGAAACTAAAAGGAAGCATATAAGACAAAGCTAAACATAATTTTACAGTGTATTTACTCCCCCCACATCCCCACTGTAACATGGCAGCAGTCCACATGAAAGTGACTTTGAAGCCCAATGTGTATTGTGTGATCAGCTGTGTGAGGACAGAGAGTCAGAGAGACTCCAGTTACACCTGTCAGGATGCCAGCAGTGACACAGAAACACAGGAGAGGCTGGTTAACTCTTCAACTCATTCTCTGTACTCCATCATACAGGCTTTTCTCTTGTAGCATAAAAATACTTCCATTTCATTGTGCAACGTGGAGTTGTAGAACAACTATAAACAAACCTTAAACCTAAATGAACCTGAACAGCAAGAGTCCCTACCAATTCCTACCGGCTACATACAAACTAATGTGAAGAAGGCTCTATCACAGCACAAGAATAGAATGATAATTGTAATAAATGATTATAATCTCCTGACAATGGTACCTGTAACGATATATCTGACCCTACCTGTTGGTAAAGTGGTTGGATATATAAGACAGCAAGTGAACATTTTATCCTTGAAGTTGATGTGTTGGAAGCAGAAAAAATGGGTAAGTGTAAAGATCTGAGAGACTTTAACAAAACTAAACTGTGTAGGCTAGACAACTGGGTCAGAGCATCTCCAAAACTGCAGGTCCTGTTGGGTGTTACCAGTCTGCAGTGTTAGTACTTACCTAAGTGGTCTAAGGAAGGACAAATGGTGGACATGGTCATGGGCGCCTAAGGCTCATTAATACGCATGGAGAGCAAAAGCTATACCGTGTTGTCCGATCCCACACAAGAACTACTGTTGCACAAATTGTTGAAAAAGTTAATGCTGGTTCTGATAGAAAGGTGTCCATCTGTCTGTTTGTCAGAGTTTTAAATGTATCAAAATTAGGGGTATTGAATGATTGATTGAAGTTGTTTCCATATTACTTAACTTAAAGCTCATGAACACATGTAGTCCAATGGATTTGGAAATAGTCAGGAAATAGTTTCATCTGAGGAGCATGTGAGTGAAGAGGTCTGCACTCTCCAAGTGCCATGTTTCATGAAACTTTCTCTACCTTTTTCTTTCCCTTTTTCCATCTCCTTCCCCCTCCCTGCTCCCTTTCTCTCTCTCCTCTACATTTTATGAGGTGTTGAACCACCTTGAACAACACATACAATTATCTGTAACAGCTCACAGATGGGTGATCGCTCTGCCACATTAATATGCTGTAAAATGCAGTTTCACAGCACATACGCACGCACACACACACACACACACACACACACACACACACACACATGCACGCAAGCACACACACACTCCTACTTTGAGTTGTGTGAATCGCTGCGTCTTGCTGAAAGGATGCCACGGGCGAGAGCAGTCACGGGGAATCCAGCTTCCATGTGCTGCTGCCTCCATTCAGCACTTGAGTGAGTACTGGGAGCAGAGGTCTTATAAATCACACGCAGACAGATGAACAAAGGTAGGAGTATATGCATAAACATAAGTGGCAGTGTTCAGAATATTGCAGCATTATCTATGGGTGCATAAATGTCCAGCATGTCGATACAGGAACACACACGTGTCCTTACAGAGACTACAATAACAAAGCAACACTTTGTGATCTGAGTGAAATACCCTCTGATAATTATGTTTATATTTAAAGTAGTAAACACATTCAGTGTAGCTAAAACACATTTTTCCATCCTATGTGCTGTTACGGTAAGTCTATACAGGAGGCGTAATACTCTATAGAACAGATACTCACCTATTTTAATCTCTCTAGCTGTAATGAACCAGTGTTAAAGCTATTCATTCCCTGCAAGTAGACACATATCAGATCCAGACTGTTGACTCAATCAATCCAACAACATCCAACCGAGTTGCATGAGAGAACCAAAAAATAACTGAGGTGCACAATTTTAGCCGTGTTACCACTAGGGAAAAAAGTGGCCAACGGGAAAGTCTCAGGCCACACCCTCTCAAAAGTCCGCTCACTCTGCGTGTCTTCCATTACAAGTTAACCACCAGAGGGATTTACGAGACTACGGAGGTGACGTATGGTTTTCGACCGTCGCGTAATTGCTTTTAGCGACAGTTTCGACCATGACGTCACATACGCGACAGATTAAACATGGGAGACTCAACTGTGGCCGCCGTCGATAACTGTGCACAACGTCAGCAGCTGATCATAAAGAAAGCAGCATGGCTAATTATGCACAGCGTCTCCGCTAATCATAAACATAGTGATCATGAATTAACCGGCATCGCTAACTGTGCACAGAGTGTCCAGTGCTTGTTGTAAACAAACAGAGATTGATAAGTGAAAACCTCCTGCAGCAGCAGAATGTGTGAATGTGAGCATATATAGTAGTTATATAAAAGTATTAGCATTTAGCTCAATGCACTGCTCTGCTAAAGTAAAGCCTAATAGAGCTGCTTGCATGGCTGAAGACTCTTGTCCCACACCTTCCCAACATCAGAATGTAATGTCTTGTGTTGGATAATGTCTGTTTCTCTAACAATTCAAGATTCAAGCCCGCTCCATTAAGTGAGAGATAAGAAAAGAGCCAGAATTAAAATTCCTTCCTTTTTCGTGGTACAAGTCATATGTAACAGATATTTTTTTAAGATAACCCGACCCTTGTTTTCTCCACCAAAGGGTGTTTACTTTCACCAAAAGTCATTTAATTATGAAATACACAAGAACTTCACACAGACCTCTGCTACACTACTACTACTGGGCTGTTTGTGGTTTGATGACCTAACAATGACATAACAATGGCCTGAGCTATTCACTGGACTGGCTGTATCTTTCCTTCACATATTGGATCAAAAGACCGTATTCAGCAACATGAAGTATAATCCTGCTTGAGTCCCATGCAGCAGCAGGAATTTTTGTCCACCATAATGCAGTGAGACACGATGGCTCTGACTATCAATCATTCATGACTGCAAGAAGAGCACCAGAATAGTGTGCAGTGAATTCTGCTCGGCAACAGTCACATGAGGAAGTTTTACTCACGTGCATGTCTGAAGCACAACAGCTTTGTTCATTTATTCATGTTGTGTTCATACAACTTGCAATTTTTAAGAAAACATGCAGTAAAAACTATAATTGTTACTTTTAATAAAATAACATGTAATGCTGAGGCATGAGGCGTACTGGAAAATCCACAGTCTCTCTATCTTTTTTTTTTTTTTAACTTTATTATGCTTAAAGATTAACTGGATACAATATGTTCAATAGATGTAATGCATTATCTCTTAAAGACTTTGCTATGGATGCATCGATGGAGGTGGTGATGGGACACCTCTGGTGGACATATGGAAAGCTGTTTGAGCATTTATTCCATATCCCTAATATCAGACGCCAGTTCCCTCCACTAGTGAACTAGTGTTAGCCAAAAAAATCAACTAGTCAGAGTGTCTTTTGACTTTACAAGTTGACTAGTTACACACATTTTCTTCAACTAGTTAACAAGTGAAGACCAAAATGTACACTAGTTAATTAGTTGGGGTGTTTTGACCTTAGTTAACCAGTGACTGTCCTTGAAACTCACTAGTTAACTACTAAGGGCTAAAATGTGTTAGAAATTAGAATTTCACTAGTTAACATGTAGCCTATGACAGTTGCAGGACTTCACTAGATAACTAGTGGGTCAAACAACTAGTAAGCACTTTAGATTTGACTAGTTAACTAGGGAGAGAAAGTGTGTTAACTAATTAACTAGAAAGGGCCAAAACATCCCAGCTAATGTCACTAGTGGGCATTTTAACCTGTATTAGTTAACTAGCAAACATTTTGAGCCTCACTAGTAAACTTACTTTTTTTGCCTTGACCAGTTAACATGCAAGCTGCAACATTTAGCCACTAGTTAACTAGTTGCAGTTCCAACATGTTCACTAGTGTGCAATATGCAAATGAAGCAGGTGGGATAATGTCAAATTCTTGAGTCCTGGTAGGTTGGTATTTTAATTTTTAGCTGAGGAGTCAATAGGAAGACCCAGTGCAACTCCTCATTAGCATTTTTGTACTACTAGTGCAACTAGTGAGCATAACAAGTAAAGTTCAAAGACACTGCAATTAGCATGACTAGTGAGCATTTTGGCCCTCACATTTTACTTTTAAACTAGTAAGGTCAAAAAAGCTTTAACTAGTGTACATTGTGGTCCTCACTAGTTAACTAGTTAAATAAAATGTGTGAAACTAGTCAACTAGTAAAGTCAAAAGACACTCTGACTAGTTGACTTGTGAGCATTTTGGCTTATACTAGTTCACTAGTGCAGGGAATATCAGGGATATGGAATAAACGCTCAAATGGCTTTCCATATGGACAGCCACGGAAATGGGACTCCCCTGATGGAGACGGTCCCTGTTGGAACAGAGCCACAGGAGAACCCTCTGGAAGACAGCCATGGAGACAGGACCTGGGGACTTGCAACTCAGAAGCTCTCTGCTTATAGCCTGAAGGGGAAAAATACCAAAGGCTTAGCAGCAGAGTATGTAAATCATTATGTACTGAAGAGTTGATTAAATACATCTTTCATTTCATAAACTCACGTGGGCCATGTTTGCCCTGACATGTCTTTAACATCAGATCTTTACACATGAAAACAACTTTGAAATCAAAGTTATCCAATTTACAAATCAAATAGTGTGGCCAAAATGATATATATTTTCACAGATCTCAGGTGTGACAAAGGTTTGTTCAGTATGTGGATTAGTATTTTTAAAAGCAGCCATCATAGGGTGAGCTTTGTTTGCATTTTAATAATAACACCAGTGAAATAATTAATAAATAACAAATAAAAGCATTTATAAGATGTAGAGTAAGATGTAGACATGTAAAGATTAATAAGTCCTCCAAAATGAAAGCCAACATACATGCATATATTGTATGTAATTTGTGTTTTGTGTCCTGCTGCCTGTATAGATAAGCTTTGATAACTTCAAAAAGGAGAAACATCCATGAAGAAGTTGATATTTCCATCTTGCATTGCAAATTTCAGTTTGACTTTAACTTTAAGATACACATTTTTACCATTGACAAACTGAGAACTGTTGAACATGATCATACAATCTCTCTCTTTTTCTCTCTTTCTCTCTTGATTTTCTGGTTTTGTTACCCAGATGCTTTTCTTTGCTCTCCGTTAGAACAGAACCTCCTTTGTTTGACACACCTGGAGAAGAAAGAGAGAGACTGCAAGTTTTGACCACCACACACACACACACACACACACACACACACACACACACACACACCTACTCAGCCTCGTACACATAAGCTCCATTGTCCTCCAGTGTAGCATTTCAGAGTTTCAGGACCATTATGTTCCAAAATGGCCTTCCCTGTAATCATGTCATTAGTGTGTGTAGTTTCTCTTCTGGATTTACACTTCGTAACGTCAGTGTGATTAAAAGAGAAGACTGTAGAGCGTCTGGCAGTCACACACCTGTCTGCCTGCCATGAATTGCTTCTGTGTTTTATAGCTGAGGGGTGAAGGATGGCCTGTGTTTACATGTGTCTGTGTCTGTGCAAGTGTGTGTGTGTTTAAATATGAGTATGTGTAAAATGACCCATATTTGAAAGTAACTTATATGAATATCAAAACTCTAATAAACTAATGTGTACCTGTACACATTAGTTTAGAACATTAGTAGAGAACAATGCATATCCACGGCAACGTGTCAGTAAAGTCATATATAACGTTATATACATATAATAAAAAGGACTTTTACCGGTTTGGTCTCATAACTTTGAACCTTTCACTGTATTTTCACTAATGATTTTTTAAATAATTTTATTTGAACATTTTGTTCATTAAAAATGTCTTGTTCAACATTTGGTTGGACTAACAGACCATTTTTTGAGGTTAATAACATACACTGTTTTTGTTTTTTGCCGGCCCAAACTAACATCCCAGTTAATGCTAACATGAATTAGCAGTGACTTCGCTCAGTCAGGTTGCCGGTGTAGAGAGGTGTGTAGTCAGTGTCGTCAGATCCCTCTCACAGTCCAGATATGGTCTGCGCCACATATCCGAAACAAGATGGCGACGAGTCTAACGCTGAACTAGATGCCTCAAACCAATGGGTGACGTCACGGTGACTACGTCCATTATTTATATACAGTCTATGGTTTGAACTAATTGTTATAATAAGCTGAAGTTAAAGTAGTTTGAGCCTGACACTTCTCTTTCCGTGCCCGGAAAACACCTCTAACAGGAGGCGCCCGAGAGGATCCTTACCAGATGCCCAGACCCCTGCGTCTGGCTCCATTTGACGTGAAGGAGCAGCGGCTCTAATCCGAGCTCCCTCCGGATGTCTGAGCTCCTCACCCTATCTCTAAGGCTGAGCCCAGCCACCCTATGGAGGTTAACTCATTTCAGCCACTTGTATTCGAAATCTCATTCTTTCGGTTACAAAGCTTGTGGCCATAGGTGAGGGTTGGAACGTAGATGGACCGATAAATCAAGAGCTGATACAACAACCAGAAGCAGAACATGCTGGAGGGATTACAGAATGCCTCAGCATCCTCCAGGAATACAACTGGAGGACTTAGTTGGGGAGATTTGCTTTCTCCTGCCACCACCATGTCCTGATTAAGGGCTTAAACTGGATGGATACATTGATACCTTCTACCTGGGATGAGGTTACTAAGTTTAGTGTGGCAGCACATGCACAGGGTTTACTTTAGCAGAAGTAAAGTTATTAAGCTGGTGATATCAGTCGCTCTAAGGTTGTCAGTGTCCATCAGTTGGTCAGCATCAAGGTTATTATACTTAATGAAAACTAACGAAATGACGAAAACTAGAATTGAAAAAACATTTTCATTAACTGAAATAAAAATAGAGTTTTAAAAAAAAAAAACGATAACTAACTGAAACTGTAGTGTGGTTACAAAACTAACTAAAATTATAGTGAAAATGTCCTTCGTTTTTGTCTTTCTCAACTTTTTTCATACATAATCCAGTGTTTCTATTTCTCCACAGCTGAGTGTGTGTATTCCTGCTTTGTGGGTTTCTGGGAGAAGCGCAAGTGAAATTACCGCAATGACATCATATTGGCTGTAAAGAACAACTTCTCAGCTTTCAGAAAACATTGGGATGTCCCCAATAGCGCAAACCATTTAGTTACTATGGTAAAAGTGTCGCCGGCGCAACACTCTGTAAAGTTTGGATGTTGTGCTTTCACTATGTGCAAGTGAAAGTTTTCAATTCAAACATGATATTACAAATCACTTTTTTTTTTGTGGCAGCAGCGCTGAAAATAGAACAGCCGCAGAATACATGTAGGGGTAACACTGCATAATCCTTTTTGGTTGATATGAAATGTATTTATTTAGCTCCAACCAAATATCTGCTGTTTAGTGAACATGCAGGAACACATGGTAAATATGTTTACTGAGACTCGGATGTCTACACTCGAACCAAAATTCAAAACACCCAGAACTGTAAGAGTTAATAACCTCATTGGGGCTAAGATGGATAAACCAAAGGAAATAAAGACAAAATGTATTATGACCTCTTTGAATCTCACACCCAACACATAAAACTAATAAAAACTAAACTAAAACTAAGCATTTTCAAAAAAATAAAAACTTAACTAAAACTAGCAAACTCACTCTAAAAACTAATTAAAACTAACTGAATTTGAAAACAAAAATTCACAACGGAATTAAAACTATTATAACCTTGGTCAGCAGAGGATGAACTTTAGTAGACATTGATTCTTGGTTAAAGGTGAAAGATGTCAAATGGACTCCATGAAATTTCAATGAAATTTCGTGCAGACTTATGTGTTCCCTTCAGGATGAATTGTAATAACTTAAGTGATCATCAGACTTTTTATCAGTGCCATCATCAGGCTCAGTTTTACTTTGCATGTTAGCATTCTAACAAGCACAACCAGATGGTGAACAATTAAAAAAAATATATATTAAATTATATAAATTCACTTGTAAATGGAGAGCTTATCTTTAGGTTCAGCTCCCTCTTCACTACAACAGTCCAGTTAATTACCCACATTACTACTGACACTGAACCAATGTGTCATCAATCTCCAACTTACTTGACTTCCTTCACTTTCTCACTCTCACTCTGAAGGGAGCTACGCACTTTTTTCTAGGTCAGTTGGCTCCAGACTTGAAGGTGCTGACACATCCCAACCTCTTCACACTCCTTTTCAAGCACTAACCCTTTTAAAAAATCAGGGTGTGAATGCTCAGTCACTTTAATCCTAGCTAGCTGTGACATAAGTGGTTCTAAGATCAGAGCTAATTAGAAGGATAGCAAGGTATTGGGCTAATGTTAGAGAGGCGCTTCTGCCTGCAGAAATAAATGTACAACATGTCCTTAAAACATAAAGAAGTAGTTACTCAATTGTTCTAGTGTCAGGCAGTTTTCTTTAAAACCTCATCAGTTGCAGGAGACTTAGAGACATTTAGAAAGTTCGGCATCATGGTGATTTGAGATGGTCCTTCCTGATCCTCCCGGCTCCAGGAACACCCTGATTCTTGGCAGGCATGGTGTAATTTGATCTGTGTCTAACTCAGATCAGTCTCAGTGACTGTGAAAAGGAAGTGTGTGAAGTGAACTGCAGCTCATCCACTTGCAGATGGCCAGATGGCACACAAACACACATTACTGTAATATTTTCCAGAAAGTTCTCATCTAACTCAGTAGTTTAAATCAAGACAAGCGGGGTGGACAATAATGTGATTCACTGTTGCTTTGGTTTTAGGTTTTTTGTTAGAACAAGACCCAGGAGCAGAGGCAGTGGGCAGGTTTGAAGATTTATTCAGGGAAACAATGTGGAGGGAGGGCAGGTGGCATGCAAGGTGGAACAGCTTAATGGAGGATATGGTCAGTTATAGTCAGCAGGGATGGTAGGTGGTAATCTGGCTTCAGAGTCCACAGAGATACTGGAGAGGCAGGAGAAAAACACAGGGTGAGAATCCAGGAAAAACACAAGGGGGGAAAAGAAGACATCATCCGGTCTGGCTCACTGGAACCGTGACCTTTGCAAAGTCTGAATGACGGATGGGGACTTTGTGATGAAATGCCATCAAGAAATAAAAGGAAAAGTGCTATAAGATGACAGAAAAAGCACATTTTGAAACTAGAAAGATGCACTTATCTCTGCATTTCAGAGGGCATGTGGGTGAGGAACAGGGAATGTTCTGGGTTTGCTTTACAGTAGAAACTTGAATAGGAAAGAAGAATCCAAACTTACAACAACTTGACTTAGTGACACGTGACCACTGCTGTAGTGTTACAAAACACATTTGTCTTATTTTGGTGTGCAAATGAGGAACAATTTCTATAAGCATCAACTGATGGAAAAACAATCAGCCGACAGTAATGTGACACCAGCAGAAACAAGATTGTCCTTGAAGTGGAAAGTAGGACTTCGCAATAATTGTGAGCAATTTCTTAAATCAATAGTTGGCAGCCTTCATGAATGATTATAGCTTAATCATTAATAGTTTCTGAAATGCAGTTTTTTTTTTACCATTAAAACAACATTTTAACCACTGACATGACCCATGTTTGATGCAAAATCAGAGTAGTAGTCTACATTAGGAGTTAAAACAGATAAAGTAAACACTAGATAATGACGTCAGAAACACAGTAACGCAAAAAAATGACTTCTTTGCTCTGAAACACTGGGGGTGTGTCTGCTGAAGGCTCTGACACCTGATTTCTGATATCTAACTTCTCCGTTGACTTTCTGCGGCTGTCACACTGGCTTTCTGTCTCTCTCTAAATGTTTGTGCAAAACAAACTACGGAGAATAAATCTCTCGTTTCTGTTTGGATGTTCTGCAGTGCAGAGAGCCCTCATGTTGGGTCCAGTTGTCGGCACAGGGGTCCTCGCCACCACCTGTAAACAATAATGGTTTATTCTTAGGTTCATAAAATGGTCCAGAATTAGCGCTTATGTAGGATATTACTTTGTACATTGTAATCTTCCCTTGCTATGACCGCTGACACGAGTTTCAGCAAACATTACAAGTAAATGTACCACTTATGGTAAAGATACTTATATAGTGTTGGGGGCGGAGTTATGATAAGGAAGCTCCAGTGCATCATCGAGCCATAATTTTAGACACGCCCAAAAAATCCTCACCACAGAAATGGGCCAAAAATGTTTTATGGTATAACTCCAAAATTCAGTCGTATATAGTCTTTTTATTTATTTATTTATTTTACATGTTTTCAGCTATTAATTTGTACCTTGTAATATTTTTTTTAGATATGTACCAACACACTGTGACCTCATTATCAAACATAAACAAGGACATATAGCCCGTCACAGCTAATGAAAACATTCACTCTGCAATTTAAGCCTGCAAAGATAACACTTATATAGCTTGTACATATCCATATTATGCAAAGACATAAAAGACAGACACCAATCACACAGCTTTGTGCTGGTAAATGTGCACTAAGGTTGTTAAGCCCCAGGCACTGGCACTCAGATGTTAAGGATTAAATGTGAGCTCGTAATTTTTATAGCAAGTTCTTCTTTCTGTGAAAGAAAATGAAAGAGAAGGAGGGGGAGTTGTAATTAGGAGGAGAGCAAGACTCCAAGAATAGCTAATACAGCAATTAGGAAGAGGAAAAAACAAGATAGGGAGGAGGCGAGAGGGAAGCAGTGAGAGAGAGAAGAAGCCTTTCTTCTCTCTCTCACTGGGAAGAGGGAGGAGGAGAGAAAAAATATACAGCAGATACAGAGTGATTAAGAGACAGTGAAGGAACAGGGAAGAGAACAAGATAGATGAGGTGATATAAAAGGACTGAGGGAAAGAGGGGAGATTGAGAGAAGATAGAGAGAGAGAGAGAAGTGAGGGACATACTATTTTTAGAAGTGGTAAAAGCAGGGGAACTTGGAAAAGAGGGAAATTTCACTTCTATGACTTGTGTGCTCAGACTCTAGAGAATCAAGCTGCATTTGAATGTTCAGGATCACTGGTGAACCTCAGGATGGGACTCTTAGTGCAGGGTTTTTATTTTATTTTATTAGGATTTTAAAAGCACAATAACAACGTACAAAGAGGCAAGGCCATTTAGTGATTTAAAAAATAAATTTAAAATGTTAAATAATTTCTGAACACCATGAGTTACCAGTGTAATGAGATAAGAACAGGGGAAATGTGCTCATGCTGCAGACTCTTGAAAGAACTCTAGCTGCTGTGTTTTGTACAAATTGTAGGCGGTCGATTGATTTCTGGGGAAGTCCAACAAACAGTAATCGAGTGGGTGTAGACAAAAGCATGAATCACAGTTTGTGCATTACTGAACAAAATATATGATCTAATATTGGCAATACTTTCTGGTGATAATACTAAAGTGTTTGGAGAAGGTCAGGTCGGAGTAAAATATTACACCCAGATTTCTTGCCTCATGGGTGCGGTCTCTGTGTGCTTTAGGTGCATGTTATGTTTTGTTGTTATTCAGCATTAAGAAGTTGCTGGACATCCAGGACCTTATTGCTTTTAGACACGCAGTTAGTCAGGAAACTGGGGACTTGAATATTATCAGCATATAAATGGAAATATTGGAGTTGCGGATAACTTGATCAGTGATAACGTTTAAAGAATACCTGTAAAGGACCAAGAATAGAGCCCTGGGGAACGCCACAGATGAACCAGTGGCAAGATATGAAGCACTATGAGTGTGTTCAAAGACATTAAATATTATAATTGTTTGTGTGGTGTTAGGTTAAGCACATTGTGTTTGTTTATACTTGGGATTTAGATGCAAATCAGATCCCATTTTATGACAAATGAATGCAGAAGACTTTGACAAATGAATGCAGAAGTTGTTTTGAAAGGGTTCACATATTTTTTCTTGCTACTGTATTTACACAGCTCGAGAAGACATTCCCAACTGATACAGAGAAGATTCTGTCACTCATTAGAGCAGTTTAATATTCATTTAATATTTCATGATAAGCACTAGTATCAAATGCAGCACAGAGATCTAGCAACACCAAAACAGCACAGCATAAGAATGAATCCTAATGTAATTTAAAACTTTTTCAAAGATCAGTTTTTACACTGTGACGAGTTCAGAATCCAGACTGAAACTATTCAAAGTGTGCGGTGGTTATGCATAAAACATTAGATCTGAGTATACATCACTTTCTCCAGTACTATTGCAAGAAAGGGTCGTAAAGACATGGGTCTAAATCTCTAGACTACAAATTAGCAGTATTTTAGTGTTGTAAAACAAATTTGGACTGGAGACGTGCAGCAGCATTAAATAACTCACAGAAGATCAACAATAGGGAGCAAAACAACTCTTACAGGATCTGTTCAACAAGACCGTCCTTACCTTCAACCCTGACACAGATCAAATCTGTCATTTCCCTGCAGTGTTTGGACTGGGGCGGGAAGTCGCCCTCTTCACCCTGTGATTAGGCCACATTATCTTCCTCCACTGCAGCAAGATAATTGTCATGTGTAATCACAGTGTTTATTTGTGTGAGTTTATGTCACTGTACATATTTCAGTCCCCTGATGTCAGACATGGGGAGAATAGAAAAACACGTCAGAAGAGACAGAGACTTGTTAACCTCAGCATTAACAAAATAATGACATTTTCAGCTCACAGTAGGATTTAACACAGATTATTCTCATCATGCCTGTCATTCAACCATTTGCTTGCTTTTAAACTTCCTTTGGAAGCTTGGGCAGAAAAGAAGAAATGGGCATGTTTCCCACAGTTACAGTGTATAATTTTATGTGGTCTCCATACACTGAAGTTAGTGGAGGCAGAAAAAAAGACACTCAGAGTGCCCCATGGGAAACACACACATTGGTCTTTTAACTGGATCTTAAAGTCATGAATATATGTCTGTTTTTCTCTCTACAATCTACCATGGTACTGAAGAAGGGGAAAATACAGGAATAACATTTTAGAATTGCGACAATAAGTTGGATTTATAGTTGTGTATTCCATAAGCTACAGAGGGTGAGCACAAAGCTGCAGCTACAGAATTACCACATACCAAAGAATATACCAAAAAACATTACGAGATATTTGAACTCAGTAATGTAAAAAGATACCAAGTCCAGTCAACAGACAACCATACAGGCACGAGGTCTTTCAAGTCTTTGTGCTGTGAATGCAGTTGAGCTTGAATGCTAAGCAGGACTAAGTATGTGTGAGACTCAGTCGGTTAAAGGGTTAGTCTTTCCGTACACACACACACACACACACACACACACACACACACACAGAATCAGCATTCATAGTCTCAAGGTCACAGTCTATGCTGTGTTGTTTTTAGGTGTCTCATTAATGCATGATGCCATTACACACACACACACACACACACACACACACACACAATTTCAAAGTTCGACCCCATATCTCATCTCACCCCCCCATTACCACCCTCACCATCTAGCCTTCTGTTCATCGACTCTGATGTGCACTGCTGGTACGGCCTCTGACCTCTACCACACACACACACACACACACTAACTGAGCGTCTGAGCCCCCCCATCACTCTGCCCTTTCCTCTCAGACGTCCCCTTGGATTTCCTTTTCAGAAGTGAGCCCCTTCCTGCTCTTTGCTCTCACTCAGTGTGTGCTGGATGCAATAACCCATTATTAACTGCTCATTGAAAAACATGTATTTGTGAGGAGTCAGTGGACAGGAAGAGGGAGTTCCTGTCAAGTCTACAGATCATCTTTTGATGTTACACTGCAACTCCAAGTCCTCCTCTGAGCTGACGTGACTTTGATTACTGCCAACGCCTCCTGACCTTTGTACTAGATCTATAATGGGTCCACTTGATTCCTATAAAACTAAGACCTCAGGTCTGCACAGGTTTCTAGTGTCCTTTGGTCCCTTTAAAGTATGGTCTGTGTAAAAACAAAACTGTGGGCATTGGTTTTAGGTAGATTACAATAGTTTTGTTTTGGATCCAAAACTCCTCTCCTATGTGCATTATTAGGTGCATTTCCATTAGGTCCTTTTCCGTCTAGTGAGCCGCTATGGTTGTGGCTTGGGAAAGAGGATCTGCCCTAGTTTCGCCTAACTTCACCAGTTATTGGCTCAGGTTGCGGCTCAGAAAGTACCTGCCTGGGGTATGTACTTTCTGAACCATGCGTGATATATTTGCAGACTGGTGCAAACTGGACGCTGAGGGGTTAACATCTCCTGCTCTATCTGCAGCTGGGAGAGATTGCTGCGGGAGGACTGGGGTGCTTGTGAGTGCTTTGGGTCAGCACCTACTACTCGTTAAGAAGTGTAACAAGTCTCCAATTACACCAAAAAAAGTTGCTAGATTTGTCGCTAGTCATTTTTTGGAAAAAGAGTCACTAGAAGGGTCTTAATAGTCACTAAATATAACAACAAAGTCGCTAAGTTGGCAACACTGCTTGCCGCGTCGGTCTGTTGTCAAATTTGAACTCCGTTGGTTAGCTGCTACAAAAGTACCTGTATGGGAACATAGGACGAAGGGAAACTAACTAGTGGGCGGAGCCAAATCACTCTTCCAAAAAGTACTCAGAAAGTATTCATGGAAACATATTATCAGCTGTGTATTTTTTGCTCCTTAAATGATCCAGATCTGTTTTCCAATTGGTTTCCTCTGCAGACTAAGTTCTCCATCTCCACTGACTCCACAACTGACTGATATACTCCGAAGGCAACCTCTGGGAGATACACTCACAGCTCGAGCTTTGTTATTGTCAGCCAAAGGAATGCGACTGTGTCTCCACCACAAGTCCAGCGTGTTGTACTTACACCAGGGCAAATAGCAGTTATTAGTACTGTGTGGAGAAGAGCTGTGGTCAGGAGGTGCACCATGGGAAAGGGAGAGCACAAAAACAAGCAAACACACATACATTTGCTCACACACACATGAACATGCAAACAGGAAAAAGCACAATGAGTCATAAAGAATTCTTTTTTAGCCTGTCTGAAAAAACAAACAAACAATGCAACACACAGCAAGACTCTAAACAAGGATGGACGTGTTTAAGGAAGTGTGCATGCATCCAGGCTGCTCTTATTGTTCAGGATCACTGTTTCGTGGCATCTGCACACTGTATTTTTTCTGTTCAGTTTGCTTCTATTGTTTCGGGCGTTGTTATTTTTAGCCTTGTGACCGACTGAACGTGTTTGTGTGGTTTGGTTGGACATCACTTCTGCAAATATTGACCCACTGAGCTAAAGTTAGGACCTCACTGTTTATCACTGCTTACTGTCTGTGGCAACAGTGGGTCTAAAACTAGAAATGTCCACTTTTGATTTAACTGTCCTCTTCCTGTTTGCATTTGTTTCCCCAAACTAATATTTTGACATTCGATCAGAGAGGATTTGGACGATCAGGGTGAGTTTGACATTGTCAGGGTCAGTACAATGTCAGCAGTAAAGCTTGTGTTGTACTTGGACATGCATGATGAAGAGAGAAATAAGCCTGGAGGTAAAGCTCTCCCCTGTGGTCAAACTTTGGATAGGGACCTGACCCAATCTTTGGTTAAGGTCAAGAAATAAGAATACAGGCAGCCAGAGAGAGTTTCTGACTCCACTGACATCACCTGAGAACATTTATCAGACTCAAGACAGCTCTTAATCAGAATTATCCAGAATATCCTGTGCACGTACATGGAGGAAGGAATAGCCTTGCTTTTTTCAAATAACACATATATTTCTGAGTTTTCTATAACAGTCTAAGCAAAGCCTGCTGTCTCACTCCAAGATGGAAATTACATATTTTGTTACGGTTCGGTTAGAACTGGACTCAAGCGCAGGATACAGTCTGGTGCAAGCAAAAAAGACAGTTTCGTTTTTCAAAGATTTTACAGCATTTATTGGGGATAATTTTCTTAGGTAAACATTTGTGGCAGCAAGACGGTGCATGTGGGATTGAGTCTATCTAAGATACAGTTCATGTTAAGGAACAAATGTCATCCATCCATGTCATCCAGTTCAACCGAGTGGCTCTTTGGTGTGTTTTAATAGTTTTTGGACAACAATAAAGCTATTTGGCACAGAGGAAGAAGATCTACATGTCATATGATGTACATTCATATTTGGTTTGGTCTTTAATATATTAACTGACATTATTGACAGAAATCAATATACAGCAATTAAAACTGCAGCAATAAATTCAAACATATTAACTGCTGAAGGCACAAAGGTGAAGTCGTTGTTTGTCTAACAACTCATCAAACACACTGTAGGGTTGCCGACACCACAGCTCACGTGTCTGTTCCCACCTCGTCATGTGTATGCTAAATTCTTTACCCTGGTGTAAGAAGTTAGTATTTGGGTTTGTGTGCACAAACAAACACACAATCACAAACACACACAAAACAAACTCGAGTATGCCACCAGCTTCACCGCCTGCAGCCTCTCATCCTGTCCCAGCTAGTTTTGTCTTGTTTTGTCTTGTTTTGTTTGCTCACATGTTCCTGCTGAACTGTTTAACCTGTGTATGACACACACACACACACACACACACACACACACACACACACACAGACACACACACACCACACAGGGCCTCTAGCAACTCATGCATCTCCTTTATCCTTAATCTTTATCTTCCACAACAAGAGTAACAGCAGGTTCTGTCTTGCCCTTGAAGCATGGCAGCTTTACATAGACCTCACTGTAGAGATCACTAGACAGATTTTATTTAAGGTTTAAAAAAAGCTATGCGAACAAGAAGGTGTGTGTCTGGGTGACTGCACATATACATACAGAAGGTTCAGACTGCTCTCCCCTCAAAAACATGATTGTACATGCAGCATGCACTCAGATTTTTGCTTTCAACTGTCCTCCCCCGACATCTTGCTGATGTAACAGTAATGATCGACACCAATGCAGAGTTTAAATAGCGGAGGTCACACTCACAGCAGGTGGATGGGTTGAACAAACGGTGAACTTTCACCCAGGAGAACAGTGTTTGTGTCTCATTTTAAAACAAAGGTAAATTACTTTTTGAACCACTTTCATCTCAGGTGTCTCCGCAACCTCCTCCACATCCGCTGGCAGGACAGAATCCAAGACACTGAGCAGGCAGGTATTCCGAGCGTCATCACCATCACACACAAGGCTCAAATCAGACAGTCAGGCCACGTCACACGTATGCCTAACAGCTTCTCTATAGAGAGCTCTGCCGAGGCAAACAATCAGTTGGGGGTCAGAAAAGGCGCTTTAAGGACAGCCTGAAGGATTTCAACACCAGCACTGAATCCTGGGAAACACGCCGTCCTACCTGGTGCAGAATTATTACCGCGGGCATCAAGATAGCAGAGGACCGGAACATCCACCTCGCCCAGCAGAAACATGGCCACAAATGCCCCGAGTATGGGAGAGGTTTCCATGCCCGGATTGGCCTGATCAGCCACCTCCGGACACAGCAATCCAGCTCTACAATCTCATAGAGATGCCATGGTCATCATCAACAACGATGGACAAACAAGAAGAAGAAAAAAATGACTTTTTACATAACTTAAGTAACTTTCGTGGCTCTTATCGCCCTCGTAATTACTTAATTCCCGGCATTTATGTACATTTATTTATTGTTCAAACTGTCTTTTATAACTTATATATATATATATATATATATATATATATATATACAGTTTTTACCTAAACCTAGGTCAATGGTTTTGTAGCTTGAATTCACAGAAACTGTGTTAATCAACATCTTTCAAATACATTTCATATTGTAGGAGACATCTCAACCTACCCTGTGGCACTCATTTTATAAATTTAGTTAATTATGGTTTGAGTATGACGGCTGTGTTTACTGTTGTTTTGTGACGTTGTAAGAGATGGACAGAAACAGAGTAACTAAGAAAAAGCAAGACAAAGAGAAAGCATGAAAGACTGAGAAGTGTTTGGAGAGCTGTTAGGGGAGGAGATGAGATGGATGGGGGGAGGAGAAAAGAAGAGAAGAGTGTAAACAGTTATGACTTCAAAACAATGGAAAAGTACCAGAGTCACTAATTGG
Organism: Centropristis striata; assembly: GCF_030273125.1. Lineage (NCBI taxonomy): Eukaryota > Metazoa > Chordata > Actinopteri > Perciformes > Serranidae > Centropristis > Centropristis striata. The sequence continues at coordinate 18,495,168 of NC_081529.1, read as the reverse complement.
CTCCAGCCTTGCCTTATTTGTATGCATATATAGTTAAATTATTATAACAGCTGTAAGTGATGACTGTAACAAATAAAATGTGATACTTTTAACAGATAATGTGAGACAATTTGACTCTTTGGCCCATGTATGCTCTTGCATGTTCAGGCCCATTATTTTGACCTGGTCAAATGCGAACTTTCCTTACATTATTAAGTTAACTCAATTAATTATGTTCAGGCTGAGCACAACCTTGAGATGCAGTTTTCAAAGAGCCTTTTTTTTTTTTTACTCGTCGATGACTTTACTCAGCTGGTTAAAGTTGAAGTCTCATTTCTGACAACAGCTTGGTATGTAGGTATGAAGTCAAACCAGATTAGCAGGGACGCTTTATGTAACTCTTTAAAGGAATTGTTGGACATGTTGGGAAATATGTTATCTTCTAGCCTACATTGTATAAACCAGCTTCTTATTGTTTTATTGTAGCAATGACTGTCATTGTTCTTTGAGAGACTGACACCATCTACACACTGTTTGATTACCAGCCGTTGACCATTCCTTCTTGGCAATTGCTTCTTTCTTCTTTCGGTGTGTGTGTGAGAGAGAGAGAGAGAGAGAGAGAGAGAGAGAGAGAGAGAGAGAGAGAGAGAGAGATCACATGTGTTGGTGGGAGTAAAACTGTCTTCCTCTCCGTTGGCTCCACAGCTCACAGATTCATGCCAACTTGATCCATCTTTGACTTCCCCTACATGAGCAGCTGCCAGAGACACAGCTATTGTTATAGCTATGTTGGTACCTTATGGCTAAATCAGATAACATTTTGGATTTTCTATGAATTCAAATAGTATTTATGCTTATTAATAACTGCCTTAAATGGGCCTTTACCTTTCTAAGTCCATTTACGTTACAATCTGAGTGAGTGAAATATAAAAAGATTCAATCAGTTTGTCACGGTAACAACCTGGCAGTCTGGTGTAATCATCCTAAACAGCCTGAGCCTAAACACCAAGGAAGAAGGATACGATTGTGGACCACAGGTCGGTGCAACCACCCACCACTCTACAGTGGTACGGAAGTGGAGTGAGTCACCTACTTTAAGTTTCTGGGCCGAACAGTGACGGAGGAGCCTGGGACACCAACACATCTTTGCTGGTAGGGAAAGCTCAGCAACGCCTCTTCTACCTCCAGAAATTGAGGAGAGAAAACCTGCCACAGAGCTGCTGAACAGGCAGCCATACAGAGAGTCATCAAAACAGCCGGAGAGAGAGCATCGGGGCGGAGTAGCCGAAAATCATCACCATCTCCTCCTCCTGCTGCCTGCTGGTGCCTCAAGGAATCTTCACGCTTTTACAGACCAAGATTGTTCTCATGTACTGAATTGTTTTTAACAGTGAATAGTGAAAGCCTGTTTTTGTTCTAATCTGCCTTGCAAGCTGTTACTTCAAGGCTGCCGCTAGGTCTGCAGGTGGTCTTCATCAAGCAATGACTTTCTTTGTTCTTACACACACTGTGTAAATGACTTGTAGTGAACGCAGAACCTCAGAACGATTCTGCAGACTGTATCGGACCTCTGTACATTTTTTTTAATATATATTTATGTATTTGCTCTCACCTTGCAAGATTCAATAAATTGACAAAAGACACATTTTTCCTCTCCAGTATATATTTTTGGTGACTTCTCATCGAGTTTTGTTTCTTCAGTGATTTTCCACAACAATCGCCTTCCACAATATGTTGTATCATGCGCAAATCAGGCTCAGTGTAACTGCAATACCTGCAATAAAACTTTTTTTTTTAACTGACAACGAGACAAGACACAAAGGGGGTTATATAGAGGGCTACTGGGGAGTGATGAGAAACAGGTGTGGGAGACACAATCAGGGATCAGGTGGACACAGATGAGGAGGGGGGAGGGGCAAGCAGGAACCTGGAATAAAATACTTTGTTCAGCTTCAGCATTGGTTTTCAGCCCTATATACAAGTATTGTAGTCGTGTGCTTAACTCTGAAGAAAATAGACTTGAAGCACAAAAGATGCTTCAGATGGAAGACACATTCTCATGGTTCGTATAAATACTACAATGGTCAGATGGACAGCTATAACAAGTGTAGAGAGGACAGAGTATGAGGAGGAGGAGCTGCATGACATTAAGCCAAATTGTGGAGTGAGTGAGTGAGGGAGGGAGAACTCTGTGATTCATGCTAACGTGATCAATCTGTCTCTCCATCTCTCTCGCCCACTGACTGACCGCGGCGCACACACACACACACACACACACACACACACACACACACGTGGAAAGATGAGCACATGACTGAGGCCAGCAATCAGGTTATGATGTGGCTGATAAACATATTGACTAAAATAGCGACTGCTTTGCATTTCACATTTTCCTTCAGCCTGCATTATTTCACAAATGCAAATACTGCTTTGCACTTCCATTACACCACCAGGCTGTGACACAATGATCTCACCTCCACCTGTTATTAACATCATATGTGAATATAGATCAGTGGTGGAATGTAACTAAGTACATTTACTCAACTACTGTACTTAAGTACAATTTTGAGGTACTTGTAGTTTACGTGAGTATTTCCATTTTATGTAACTTAATACTTCTACTTCACTACATTTTGAGGCAAATATTGTACTTTTTACTCCACTACATTTAGCTGCCAGCTTTAGTTACTTTTCAGGTCGAGATTTAATATCAAAAATGTGATCAATTTAAAATTATTAGACCTTTTTATATATTAAATCTTATAACAGCATATTAAGTAATTAATTGATCCCAGTCTTTACAAAATTAGGACACTGCTTACATAAAAGCATTAATACAAATAATCTAATAATATATTTAGAATATATAAAGCAATCTGAAAATGTTGATACTTTAAATACATTTTGATGCTGATACTTTTGTACTTTCACTTCAGTAAGTTTTGAATGCAGGACTTTTACAGTGTGGTTTTAGTACTATTACTTAAGTAAGTAACTTTTCAGGCTGAGATTTAACATGAGAGTACATTTAAAGTGATTTAAAAAAAATCTCATAATCAAATCAATCAAAATTACTTTATTCATCCCCAAGGGGAAATTCAGTTAGTCTGGTAGAATCTCTTGGAGAATGAGACCGCCTGATGGCTGTAGGAGCGAAGGATCTTCTGTATCTCTCCGTCCTGCAACGGAGAGAGAGGAGCCGTCCGCTGCTGTTTTTTTGGTCCATAAAGGTTTTTTTTTTTTTTTTTTTTAAATGTATTTTTTTGGGCTTTTTCATGCCTTTAATGGACAGGATAGTTGAAGAGAGACAGGAAACAGGGGGCAGAGAGAGGGGAATGACATGCAGTAAAGGGCCGTCCGATGCGGGACTCGAACCGGGGCCAGCTGCAGCGAGGACTGTAGCCTCTACACATGGGGCCCTTGCGTAACCCACTACGCTACCGACCAACCCTGGTCCATAAAGGTTTTGTGCAGCAGATGATCCGGGTATTTCAAAATGGCCTGGAACATCTTGACAGGTCATCTCTCCACCACCTCCTCCAGTGTGTCCAACCTGGCTCCAACCACAGAACCAGCTCTTTAGACCAGTCTGTCCAACATCCTTCATCTCTGTGTCTGATGCTGCCTCCCCAGCAGACTGCAGCATAAAACAACACACCACAGACTGATAAAACATCTGCAGCATCTTACTACAGATGTCAAGAGATCTGAGCTTCCTTAAGAAAAAGAGGCAGCTCTGCCCCTTTTTGTAGATAGCATCAGTGTTTAGGGACCAGTCCAACTTATTATCCAAGTATACACCTAGATACTTAGAACTTGGCACCACCTCGATGTCCACCCCACAGGTATTCACTGGCTGAAGGGGGGCTTAAACCTGCGGAAATCTATGATAATTTCCTTAGTCTTTGAGGTGTTCAGGAGGAGATAGTTCAGATATATTCAGATTCCTGTCCATTCCTGATGCACGCCACAATAGCAGTGTCGTCGGAGTACTTCTGGATGTGGCAGGACTCAGAGTTGTATTTGAAGTCCCCTGTGTACAGTGTGAACAGGAATGGAGCCAGAGCAGTGCCTTGTGGAGCCCCTGTGCTGCTCATTAATGTCCCAGAAACACAGTTCCCCAACCTGACATACTGTGGTCTTCCCGTCAAGTAATCTGTGATACAGGAGATGAAGGAAAGATCCACGCCCATCTCTGTCAGCTTGTTTTTGAGTATGTTGGGTTTGGATGGTGTTGAATGCGCTTGAAAAATCAAAGAACAGGATTCTCAAATAATCACCAGTTTCCTCCAGATGAGCAAGGGCACGGTGAAGCATGTAGAGGACAGCATCGTTCACTCGCTCCAGCCGCTCCAAGGTCTTCATGATGTGAGAAGTGAGGGCTACTGGTCTGTAGTCTGCAGTTATCAAGCTCCTCTCTTGTGGAATCATCTCCCAGTGTCAGTTCGGGAGGCAGACACCCTCTCTTTATTCAAGAGTAAACTTAAAACTTTCCTCTTTGACAAAGCCTATAGTTAGGGCTGGCCGAGGCCTGCCTTGGACCAGCCCCTAGTTATGCTGCTATAGGCCCAATGTGTCGGGGGACACGATACACCGGGGCCCTCTTTCTCTCTGTCCCAATAATACATGACACAAGCTTTTATTTTCCCAGAATACTCGCACTTTTCTCTGCTCTCTCTTCACAGGGTGTGGAGCTGTGGTCCTGCTCCATCACTCCAGCTGGTCTCACTGCTGTGGATCTGGTTCGGCCCCAGATGGGAATGTTCCTCTCCTGGTCCACTCACCATCACTACTGGCCAATGGTGGCGCATCATCACCTGCTGCTGTGCCCCCCCAACCCCCCCCCCCCCCCCGCCCAAGAACTCCTGCTCCTCTCTCTCTCTCTCTCTCTCTCTCTCTCTCTCTCTCTCCCTCTCTCTCTATTGCCCCCCCCCCCCCCAACCTCTATCTACTCTACTCTGTTGACCTGCCCTGTACAACGACATCTATTGCACGTCTGTCCGTCCTGGGAGATGGATCCCTCCTCTGTCGCTCTCCCTGAGGTTTCTTCTTCTTTTTTCCCCTGCTAAAAGGGTTTTTTAAAGGAGTTTTTCCCTGGCCGATGTGAGGGTCTAAGGACAGAGGGTGTCGTACCATGTACAGTCTGTGAAGCCCTTTGAGGGAAATCTGTGATTTGTGATTTTGGGCTATATAAATAAAATTGATTTGATTTGATTTGATTTGATTAGTCATTAAGTTAAGCTGGACATTTTATTTTTGGTTCCGGCACAACACAGGAAATCTTCCACAGTGCCGGCACTCGCCCCAACTGTAGACTAAGGTTGAAGATCTTGTGGAGAGGTTGACATAGTTGGGCAGCACAGTCCTTGAGCAGCCTTGGACACACACCATCTGGACCAGCAGCCTTCCCAGAGCAAAGTCTTCCCAGTTCCAACCTCACCCCCATCTCTGTGACAGACAACGGTGGAGGCTCAGGTGTAAAGGGGAGGTGGATGCTGCTTTGGAGATGTACACATGTTGAAGAGGAAGAGGAGGTGGAGGAGGAGGAGGAGGAGGAGGAGGAGGAGGATAATGGTATATTAAGTAGATAAAAGCAGCCCTATCTTGATACAATTAAAGGCTTCTTACATAATTGCATCCTAATATTAATCCAATAATATATTTAGAATATATAAAACAATCTGAGTGGTTCCATTCTGCATAATGAGTATGTTTACTTTTGCTACTTTAAGTACATTTTGATGCTGATACTTTTGTACTTTTACTTCAGTAAGTTCTGATTTCAGGACTTTTACTTATATTGGAGTAATTGCACAGTGTGGTATTAGTACTTTTACTTAAGTAAGAGATAAAATGCTGAATACTTCTTCCACCACTGATATAGATACCCTATACACTGTGTTCCAAATTATTATGCAACTGAGTTTTTTCTCCGATTTTCCTAAATAGTCGATGCAAATGAGTTTTTTCTCCGATTTTCCTAAATAGTCGATGAATGAATTTAATGAATTGTAATGTGATTGGACAAACCTCTCAATGATAACAGTATTTAAAAAAAAAAAAAAAAACTTCAAATGCACTGTTCCACATTATTACGCACGACAGAGTTTTATAACATTTTATAGGTTTTTAAGAACTGAAAATGCTCATTTTTGGATTTTCCAGCATTCGGAGGTCATATTTACTGAAATCAAAAGCTATTTCAATCAAAATCATCTTAACAAGTCAAGTTACATTTTAACATAGGACCCCTTATTTGATAGCAGCTTCACAATTCTTGCATCCATTGACCTTGTGAGTGTTTGGAGAGTTTGTGCTTGAATTTCTTTGCAGGATGTCAGAATAGCCTCCCAGAGCTGCTGTTTGGATGTGAACTGCCTCCCACCCTCATAGATCTTTCGCTTGAGGATGCTCCAAAGGTTCTCAATAGGGTTGAGGTCAGGGGAGGATGGGGGCCACACCATGAGTTTCTCTCTTTTTATGCCCATAGCAGCCAATGATGCAGAGGTATTCCTTGCAGCATGAGATGGTGCATTGTCATTCATGAAGATGATTCTGTTACTGAAAGCACGGTTCTTCTTTTTGTACCATGGGAGAAAGTGGTCAGTCAGAAACTCCAAATACTTTTCAGAGGTCGTTTTCACACCTTCAGGGACCCTAAAGGGGCCGACCAGCTCTCTCCACATGATTCCAGCCCAAAACATGCCTCGCCACCTCCTTGCTGACGTCGCAGCCTTGTTGGGACATGGTGGCCGCCCACCAACCATCCACCACTCCATCCATCTGGACTATCCAGGGTTGCACGGCACTCATCAGTGAACAAGACCATTTGACAATTAGTCTTCATGTATTTCTGGGCCCACTGCAGCCGTTTCTGCTTGTGAGCATTGGTTGGGGGTAGCCGAATAGAATAACTGATAGAATAACGCATAACTGCAAGCCTCTGGAGGATGCTACACCTTGATGTTCGTGGGACTCCAGAGGCACCAGCAGCTTCAAAAATCTGTTTGCTACTTTGTAATGGCATTTTAGCAGCTGTTCTCTTAATCCAATGTTTTTGTCTGGCAGAAACCTTCTTCATTGTGCCTTTATCTGCACAAACCCATGTGTGCTCTGAATCAGCCACAAATCTCTTAACAGTATGATGATCACGATTAAGTTTTCGCGAAATATCTAAAGTTTTCATACCTTGTCCAAGGCATTGAACTATTTCACGCTTTTCGGCAGCAGAGAGATCCTTATTCTTTCTCATATTGCTTGGAAATGGTCATGTGCTTAATAATGTGGAACGCCCTTCTTAAGTAGTTTTTCCTTAATTGGGCTCACCTCGCAAACTAATTATCACAGGTGTCTGAAATTGATTTCAGTGATCCAAAGAGCCCTGAGACACAATACCATCCATGAGTTTAATTGAAAATCAAAAAATGTAATCTTTATGACACTTAAATACAATTTGCGTAATAATTTGGAACGCGGTGTAGATCTCTCTGTGTCTTTCCTGAAAAATGAAGCAGATTCCTTTCATGCTACATATAGGCCCAAAATGTTTCCATGTGAGACCTCAAACAATGGGAGAGTAAAGCCAACATCAACAAAACATAAGGCCAAATGTATGATGTGATATAAAGCCTCCTCTCCATCTTACAGTTGGAGTTACATGTGGGAGCTTGGTCCTACAGGGGCTGCCCAGAGTGAGAAGCAAACACAGAGGATGAAGGATGAAATATCAAGATGGAACCATTAATAGATTCTTAGCCCTCCCACTGGTTTCTACTGTATTCATATCTCTCTCTCTCTCTCTCTCTCTCTCTCTCTCTCTCTCTCACACACACACACACACACACACACACACACACACACACACACACACACACGCACAGACAGAAGTGCCAAAGTGTTACTCACACAGTGTATGATGATGCTGAACTTTATGCCTCGACAGCCTGACTCAGGGATTCCACTGTCACGCTCACCATCTCTCTCTATTTCCATGAACTGTAGAATCTCGCAATGTCTCATACCGAGCTGAAAATATCACTATCTTGAAATAACGTGATAATATCACAAGCGTGTCCAGACGTGTGCATCAATTTTAAGCAGTGGTGGAAGAAGTATTCAGATCTCTTACTTAAGTAATAGTACTAAAACCACACTGTGAAAAGACTCCACTACAAGTATGCATTCAAAACTTACTGAAGTGAAAGTACAAAAGTATCAGCATCAAAATGTACTTAAAGTATCAAAGTTTTCAGATTGCTTTATATATTCTAAATATATTATTAGATTATTTGTATTAATGCTTTTATGTAAGCAGTGTCCTAATTTTGTAAAGACTGGGATCAATTAATTACTTAATATGCTGATATAAGATTTAATATATAAAAAAAGTCTAATCATTTTAAATTGATCATATTTTTTATATTAAATCTCGACCTGAAAAGTAACTAAAGCTGTCAGCTAAATGTAGTGGAGTAAAAAGTACAATATGTGCCTCAAAATATAGTGAAGTAGAAGTATAAACTTACATAAAATGGAAATAAACAAGTAAAGTAAATGTACTTTATTACGTTCCACCACCGGTAGGAACCAATGGGCTTGGAATAGGGAGTTTCTTTTTTTTTGACAATTGAAATATATAGAATAACACAAGCATTATCTTTTATTTCTGCTGTTTTAATGCAGTCAAGGCACATTCCTTTCTCCTGTTCATAGCGTAGGCTGAATGTCTGAAGGGAGAGAGAGAGAGAGTGGGTATGTGTATCTGACAGCCTGAAACAAAACTGTGCCGAGGATGTTGATACAATCAGCACATACCACATCATATTATGGAGTCTGAAGGATGAAAGACTCTCTCACATTTAGTCTCTGGCTTCATTCCTCACACACACACACACACACACTCACAAACGCACACACACACACGCACACACACACACACACACACACACACACACAGATGGCTGCCTCAACCATTTTAGTGTTGTCTGCAGAATTCGCTGAAGCAGATCAGGCAATCACTTGTCAAGGTCTGCTAAATATTAATGTGGAGCGAGAGAAACAGAGAGAAAGCGTGAGTTTAGCAAATGGGACTTTCCTTTTCTTCCACCCTCCCATATGTCCTTTTGCAAAACTGATTTAAAAAAAATCATCCATGTAATATTTTTTAGGTCCTCAAAGGTTTTTGCAAACCCACAAAATCTTTAATTTTGTGTCATCTTAAATCATTTAAATGGTAAATGGACTGCACTTGTTTTCTGGTCAGGGACCACTCAAAGTACTTTTTCCAATTCACAAGCACACGCACACGCACACACACACACACACACACACACACACACACACATTCACACAATGGTGAGTAAGTAGCCATCGGGAGCAATTTGGGGTTCAATATTTTCCCCATGGATCATTTCGACATGTAGACTACCATGGCCTTCCATCAGGAGACAACCACTCTACCAACCGTTATTTATTCTTGGTAAGATCATTTCTGTTTATTGTAAATCTTTTGTTTCTTTGCGAGGAAGGTTTAAATAGTTGCATATAAAGTAACACAAAAGTTCCTTCCATAGTGCGGTCCCGCAAATGTCCTGCTATATTCCCGGAAAGTTCTGTGCCGGCTTTTCACCTTCGGGTGGTCATAGTGATCCCGCAAAGGCGTGATATTCGTGCTCATTCATAGTGCAGTCCGGTGTCGTGGAACAAGGTGGGAGGAGACGATGGTCAGAGCAGCAGCAGTGCTGGGCAGTTGCACAGTGCTAATAGGCTTCACAGTTAGCTCTGTAGCAGTACAATTTGTATGTATGTTGTAACCAGCACAAGGTTACTAGGGTGCAATCCCCTATTCTGCCAGAGGGTGGCGTATACGCCCAGGGGGATTATCAAAAAGACACTTGATTTTCCTTTCTTCCAGTCAAGACGTTGCCCAACACATGAAGGACTGGTATGAAAATATCACCACAGAATAACAGAAATTCATAAAGTTTCACATCAAAATACTGAAATATTGTGTCCGTTAGGTTGAACGCTGCGAGGAAAAGAGTTGAGCTGCACGCCCGTGAAAGCTCCTCAAGATACCTCCGGTGAGAATGATAATGCTAACACAAGTGTTATGCTAAATGTGCAAGCTCATTGTAATGTGAAATGCTGCCGTATAAAACCAATCGGAGATATGACTTTTCTTCTTACTGTTGACTGTTGATGTCTTATAAACACGGTTTCAAGTAGTTTTATATTGTTAAAAATGCTTATAAAAGATCGCTAATCGCGCTAGCCGCGGGCTAATCGCTAGCATTTGAATGTGGATTTGGTTGTTTTAGTTCTGCTGCTAGCACGGTTAAGCTAGTTACCATTGTAGCACATCTTTTTCACCGTTAAATGTGCCTTTAGACTCTGTTTGTAACGTTGAAATCACTTGATTGAGGGTATATTTATCCTCTTGTCTATATGCAAAATATGGGTGATTTAATGCATTTAATTGCTAATATGTTATATATGTATGTTATATGGATGTGAGAGGTAACAGAAGTTATCTAGCTGCTAAAATGATAAATATATGAAAATGTTTAAAAGGTTATGGTTAAAATGTTAAAATGCATAAATAGATTTAAAAGGTTAAAAAACATAAATATATGGTTTCATAAATCTCATGATTTTATTTCTATGCTGTGAGATGGAAGTACATGATTGATTGATTGTTCATTAGACGTAATCAATCCGTGGTGTGATGTGTACATATTCATTGATATAATGATGAGAGTATTTATATCCTTAACAATTGGGTATATTTGATTTGATATTTGAATGGAGATGACTTGATCAGAAATGAAATAATAGTAACTAATGCATTCTGTACTGTATGTATAGATTGGTTTTAGAGAGAGAGACAGAGAACATCTGAGTCTGACTCTAGCAGTCAGTGGCGAGCTAACTGCAGAATCGACGAAAGGACCAAGAGCCTGGTGTGGCCAGCCGTGGCGTTTTGGAACCGTCATCACCCTACTACTTCATTGAAAACACAGATAAGAACACACATAAGAACAAGTCTACCCGGGTAGTGAAGGAACACATTTTACTAAACACACACACCAAGAACTCTCATGAATTCCGGAAAGAGCTGCTTTATTTTCTTTAACTTTGAATGAAATCTCATAAAGGGACACTTTTTGTTGCGATTAATTCTTTTCTTGGGCCCTTATAATATGCATATGTGCATTTAGGAAGCCGGCTTAGGTAGGCAGGGTTTGTAATTGATTTTTTTGTATAATATAATTTTCTAAACCTACCTGCTTTGTGTTGTGTGATGTTTTCTGCTGACTTTTATTACTTCAGGCTCCATAGTCGCATCTAGAATTTCTGATATCAGCCCAGCTTTAATTTGATTGACTATCTTTTATGTTTACCTGGTAATAGAGGGTTACAATTGGCGAGCTAGCCAGGAGCCTGGTTATATGTCAGCAGTGAACTGCATAACGAGTGTGTGACATAATTTTCAAGTTTGTAAATTCATTGTTATCTATCTATAAGTTACTCTTTGCTAGAGATGGAGTTCATAATGAGCTCAGGTATCAAGGTCCCCAATGCAGTGATAGTGAGTGGTTTGCTTGAGTCACCAGAAGATGAGGAGGTCATAGACTTCCTTAAGAAGTATGGCTCCTTGAGATTTGTCCCAGTTACCGACATTAACTCAGAGTTTTATAAAAACCTGATTATTGAGTATCAAGATGGTGCTGCTATTGAAGCTTTAGCCCCTCTACTGCCCTACACTCATGAACTCAAAGACAATCCAGACGTAAAATATTACGTTCAAGCTCTGGCAAGTGTGTACACCGCTAAAGTTGGCTGTAGTGTTACCAAAGCTTACCTTGATGAAATAAAGAAGTTAGCGAAACTGAGTGGAAGAGGCTACGAAGAGGTGCTGAAAGACATGATGTCAGAGATAAGTGAGACGATCGAGATCGATGGCAGTACTGATAGCGAGTCTGGAGTCAAACAGCTCAACACATCTCTTGACACAATTGAACCCCCACACCCCCAGCTACTCCCAGGTTCTCCACAGGTAAAGTTCATTCATCGTGGTGCTGAGCCGTGCCCACCAGCTGATGTGAAGCGAAGTCTGCCCAGTGTGGAGGGCGACCTGAATCCTCCTGAAATTCAAAGGGTCATTGTTGAGCACATTGTGAGGAGAGATGAGTTAAACACACAGTCGCAGTTTCCAATCAGGCTTCGCTCATTCTCAGGTAAAACCCCCAGACCCAATAGCGAGACAGACTATGACACATGGCGTTCACATGTTGAACTTCTCAGAAAAGACCCCACCATGTCTGATCTTCAGAAATCACGTAAAATCTTTGAAAGTTTGCTTTCCCCTGCAGCAGACATTGTCAAAAGACTAAGCCCCGAAGCTACTCCTGAAACCTACCTGCAGCTACTGGATGCAGCTTTTGGGACAGTTGAGGACGGCGAAGAGCTTTTCGCCCAGTTCATGAATGCTCTTCAGGATCCTGGTGAGAAGGCTTCTACTTACCTCTGCCGCCTTCAAGCTGCCCTGAACCTTGCTGTTAAAAGAGGAGGAGCTGCTGCAGTAGAAGCAGATAGACACATTCTAAAACAGTTCTGTCGCGGGTGCTGGGACCACACCTTACTCTCTGACCTGAACCTTGAAGGAAAGAAAAGCTACCCCCCAGCATTTTCAGAGCTCCTGTTACAAATCCGCACTGAGGAGGATAGGCAGGCAGCTAAAGCCACACGTATGAAGAAGCACCTTGGCTCACACCGACAGCGGGCTATGGCAAGTTCTCAGAGTGCATGTGTCTGTAGTCAACAAACAGCCCTCCAGCCTGAGTCCGACCCATTGACAGAGCTTAAACAACAAGTGGTGTCTCTGCAGAGCCAGCTAACTACACTGATGTCTAAGAAAACCAAGAAGGACCCGAAAACCAAGAACGCTGAGCATCCATCAGGTGGGCCAACATGTAATCTTGACCCTAAAGCACCAAGTTGGAAATCTACCAACTCAAAGACAAGCACCCAGCCGAGACCTTGGTACTGTTTCAAGTGCGGCGAGGACGGCCACATCTCCTCAGCCTGCAGTAACAATCCAAACCCCACTCTCGTCAATGAAAAAAGAGATCAGTTGAGAGAAAAGCAGCGCCTCTGGGAGGCTAAAGAACGCTCAACAGAGAATAAGGATTTTTAGATGGGGTCTCAGTTGCGGGGCAAACTGAGGCTGAAGCAGTTCACCAACGCCCTGCTAAAGATAAAATTGATGGCAAGCCCAAGGTCAGTGCTGCTTTGAATCAATCCAATGCCAGAAAACACTCTTTCAGAGTCCCAGAAAAACTGATAGGCACGAAAAGTACAGGCCAAGTTACAATCCAAGGCAAACAGTTCGGCTGTCTCCTTGACACAGGTTCGCAAGTAACTACAATCACCAAGTCTTTCTATGACAAATACTTACCTGAACAACAGATTCAACCACTCTATGACCTTCTGGAAGTTGAAGGGGCCAATGGTCAACCGGTGCCTTACCTTGGATATGTTGAAGTTATGATCACCTTCCCAGAACAGTTCCTTGGAGCTACATATGAAGTCCCGACATTGGCCTTGGTTGTCCCAGACAGCGGCACTTCAGGGTACCAGATACTGGTTGGTACAAATACGCTCGATGTAGCTTATAGTATGTGCAGAGAGAAAAGCCCAGCAAGCTACCATCCTGTCCTGAACGGCTACAGTACAGTGCTGAAAGTACTTCAACTGCGACAGAGACAAAGCTACGACAGTAACATCGGACTGGTGAGGATGCAAGGCAGAGACAGGGAACTCATTCCAGCTGGAGGAACGGTTGTTCTGGAGGGTGTGGCATCAGTTAAAGAGTTCCATACTGAGAGGTCTGTCATCATGGAGTACCCTTCATCATCTTCTCTGCCTGGAGGGCTGCTGGTGAAGCCCTGTCTCATTGACCTACCAAGCAGACGGTCAGACAGACTACTAGTTGTGGTCTCAAATGAGTCAGAACACGACATCATTATCCCAGCTAAGAGCGTGATTGCTGAGCTCAGTGCAATTCAGACCATTCTGTCTCACAAACAGAGTGTGACCAAGCCATCTGAACCGGTGCACTCCAAGGCAGCTGACCTAGCATTTGACTTTGGTGAGTCCCCGGTCCCCCCAGAATGGAAAGACAGAATCACTCGAAAATTGAACAGCATGCCTGAGGTCTTCGCCCAGAACGACACTGACTTTGGAAGGACAGACAAAGTCAAGCATCACATCAAACTGTCTGATGAAACACCATTCAAGCTCAGAACTCGGCCGATACACCCACACGACGTAGAAGCTGTTCGTCGACATCTTCAAGAGCTTCTCGATGCTGGGGTGATTCGTGAAAGTGAGTCCCCATTCTCCTCTCCAATCGTTGTAGTCAGGAAGAAGAATGGTCAGGTACGCCTCTGTATTGACTACAGGAAACTGAACCTGCAGACAGTAAAAGACGCGTATGCTCTTCCGAGGATGGATGACACCTTCACAGCACTCTCCGGTTCCAAGTGGTTCAGCGTCCTCGATCTGAAGTCTGGCTATTATCAGATCGAAGTTGATGAGGTTGATAAGCCAAAGACTGCCTTCGTATGCCCACTTGGTTTCTGGGAGTTTAATCGCATGCCTCAGGGAGTGACAAACGCCCCAAGTACATTCCAGAGACTGATGGAGAAGTGCATGGGAGACATGAACTTGAAGGAAGTTGTCGTTTTCCTGGATGACTTGATAGTTTTCTCGAAAACTTTGGAAGATCATGAAGCCAGACTCACCAAGGTTCTCAACCGCCTGAAGGAGTATGGGCTCAAGTTGTCTCCGGAAAAATGTAGATTCTTTCAGTCCTCAGTCCGGTACTTGGGGCATGTGGTCTCAGAGCATGGAGTGGAGACAGACCCGGAAAAGATTGCAGCGCTAAAGACCTGGCCAGTTCCTCAGCACCTAAAAGAGTTGAAAGCCTTCCTCGGATTCTGTGGGTATTACAGGAAGTTCATTAGAGGCTATTCAAGCATAATGAAACCCCTGAATGACCTGACATCTGGCTACCCACCTCCAGGGAAGCATCCAAAGTCCAAGGAAAAGAGTGGTCAATACTACCACCCCAAAGAGCCATTTCTGAACCGTTGGACTCCCGCCTGCCAGCAGGCGTTTGAAATGATCATCAGCAAGTTGACGACATCCCCAGTTCTGGCTTTCGCAAATCCTGCACTTCCTTACATCCTTCACACGGATGCAAGTTCCACCGGCCTCGGAGCGGCCTTATATCAGGAGCAGGAGGGCCAGCTACGTGTCATTGCCTACGCAAGCAGAGGGTTATCACGTAGTGAGTCTCGCTATCCAGCTCACAAGCTCGAGTTTTTAGCTCTGAAATGGTCTGTAACAGAGAAGTTCAGTGACTACCTCTACGGCAATCAGTTCACAGTAGTTACCGACAGCAACCCTCTCACCTACATACTCACCTCAGCCAAACTCGATGCAACCAGCTACAGATGGCTAGCTGCTCTCTCTACCTTCTCCTTTAAGCTCCAGTACCGCCCCGGGAAGCAGAACGGAGATGCTGATGCCCTATCACGACGTCCCCATGGCAACCTGCGTGACGACCCCTCATCTCAAAAGGAGTGGGACAGGATCCGCCAGTTCACTCAACACCACCTATCAGATCCAGATAACATTGAGGCTGTGGATCAGGGGGTCGTTCATGCCATCTGTGAGAGACAACTTGTTTATTGTGCCAAGGAGGGAATGGGCAGTGATGAAAGTGTCTCCCTCGTCGAGAGCCTTGCCATCTCTGGAGATGCTGTACCTGACAGCTTTGAGCAGGAAGATGAACTTGGAGGGCTTCCCATCGTTCCGCAGCTATCAGAGGCAGATCTCAGAGACAAACAGAGAGCTGACCAGTGCATCAAACATGTCATCTCCCAAATTGAGCGTGGCGAGAAACCACCGCCCACTGTGAGAACTGAGCTTCCAGACCTACCTCTGTTGCTGAGAGAGTTGAACAGGCTTAAACTACGGAACGGCATCCTCTATAGAACACGTCAAGAAGAAGGCCACACACAGTACCAGCTAGTCTTACCTGAAGAACTTCGTGAGACGGTCTTAACGAGCCTGCATGACAACATGGGGCATATGGGAAAAGACCGCACGCTGGACTTGGTCAGAGCCAGATTCTACTGGCCGAGGATGGCCTCTGACATTGAGAAGAAAGTCAAGATGTGTAACAGGTGTGTGCTCAGGAAAACCTTACCTGAGAGGGCAGCACCTTTAGTGAACATTATGACAACACGACCGCTTGAACTGGTCTGCATGGACTTCTTGTCCATTGAACCGGACAGAAGTAACACAAAGGACATTCTCGTGATCACAGATCATTTCACAAAATACGCAGTGGCTATCCCAACACCAAACCAAAAGGCTCGAACGGTTGCAAAGTGCTTATGGGACAATTTCTTCGTCCATTATGGCATTCCAGAGAAACTGCACAGCGACCAAGGTCCTGATTTTGAGTCGCGGCTGATCAAAGAACTGTGTGAAGTTGCAGGCATAAGGAAAATTCGAACAACTCCATACCACCCAAGGGGCAACCCAGTGGAACGTTTTAACCGCACTCTGTTAGCCATGCTTGGTACTCTGGAAAACCAGGATAAGTCACATTGGAAAGACTTCGTGAAGCCTTTGGTCCACGCGTACAATTGTACCAGAAGTGAAGTGACTGGTTTCACACCGTATGAGCTAATGTTTGGACGCCAACCACGGTTGCCAGTCGACCTTGCATTTGGTCTACCTATCAAAGAAGAGCAACAGAAGTCACACTCCCAGTACGTAAAGCACCTCAAATCCCAACTCGAGGAGAGCTACAAAATAGCTACGAGAAGTGCTGCCAAGGTAGCTGAAAAGAACAAAACAAGGTTCGACAAGCGTGTGACTCCTTCCGCTCTGGATATTGGAGACAGAGTACTTGTCAGGAATGTACGTATTCGTGGAAAGCACAAACTTGCTGATAAATGGGAGTCTACAGTCCATGTGGTAGTAAAGAAAGCTGGAGACCTCCCCGTCTATACAGTAAAACCAGAGACGGGAGAAGGCCCCTGCCGCACGCTACACCGAGACCTCTTGCTCCCATGTGGGTTTCTCCATGTAACGACTGAAGAGTGTGCACGACCCAAACCACTTGAGCGCCGTAAGACACGCCAGAACACTCGCAGTGATCCAAGAGAAGTTGATCAGTCTTCAGATGAAGATGATATCATTCCTGTTACCTGGTCTCAAAAAGAACTAGTTCCAGAGGTAACAAGATGTATTGTCTCACAAGATGTTCCAAGACACCATGGCTCCAGCCATTCTAAAGAGAATCTGATGACAAACCTCAACGAGGTGACTGATGATGTTCCAGCTAGTGCAAATAGCCTACCTGATGTTACTCCAGTCAACCAAGTAACCCTGAATCTGAACTTACCTGAAAATGAAAATGAACCTGTGGAAAAGGAAAACTTACCTGAAAATGAAAATGAACCTGTGGAAAGAGAGGCAAACTTACCTGACAATGATGACTTTGTAAAAGACTTGTTGGATGAGGATCGTCCTGAACAACTTCCGGTCCTCCCCGACATGCCAGGATCTGATGAGACAAGTGCCCTTGAGAATGAAGGAGAAGAGGAGATTAAGGAGACGGAGGAACAAGCAGCTGTTAACCCGATCAGGAGATCTGAGAGGAATCGCCAGCCATCTAGGCGGCTTGACTACACTGAACTCGGAACCCCTTTAGTCACAGTGGTGAAGTCACTCCTCCAAGGGCTAACTACTGTCTGGAACGACATCATAAGTGAGAGTGATGCACCTGCTCACTCCTCTGTTCTGTTCTCTCCAGATATAACTGTTTAAACATTGCTATGCACAGGGACGTGCATAGGTTTGGAGGGGAGAGTGTAACCAGCACAAGGTTACTAGGGTGCAATCCCCTATTCTGCCAGAGGGTGGCGTATACGCCCAGGGGGATTATCAAAAAGACACTTGATTTTCCTTTCTTCCAGTCAAGACGTTGCCCAACACATGAAGGACTGGTATGAAAATATCACCACAGAATAACAGAAATTCATAAAGTTTCACATCAAAATACTGAAATATTGTGTCCGTTAGGTTGAACGCTGCGAGGAAAAGAGTTGAGCTGCACGCCCGTGAAAGCTCCTCAAGATACCTCCGGTGAGAATGATAATGCTAACACAAGTGTTATGCTAAATGTGCAAGCTCATTGTAATGTGAAATGCTGCCGTATAAAACCAATCGGAGATATGACTTTTCTTCTTACTGTTGACTGTTGATGTCTTATAAACACGGTTTCAAGTAGTTTTATATTGTTAAAAATGCTTATAAAAGATCGCTAATCGCGCTAGCCGCGGGCTAATCGCTAGCATTTGAATGTGGATTTGGTTGTTTTAGTTCTGCTGCTAGCACGGTTAAGCTAGTTACCATTGTAGCACATCTTTTTCACCGTTAAATGTGCCTTTAGACTCTGTTTGTAACGTTGAAATCACTTGATTGAGGGTATATTTATCCTCTTGTCTATATGCAAAATATGGGTGATTTAATGCATTTAATTGCTAATATGTTATATATGTATGTTATATGGATGTGAGAGGTAACAGAAGTTATCTAGCTGCTAAAATGATAAATATATGAAAATGTTTAAAAGGTTATGGTTAAAATGTTAAAATGCATAAATAGATTTAAAAGGTTAAAAAACATAAATATATGGTTTCATAAATCTCATGATTTTATTTCTATGCTGTGAGATGGAAGTACATGATTGATTGATTGTTCATTAGACGTAATCAATCCGTGGTGTGATGTGTACATATTCATTGATATAATGATGAGAGTATTTATATCCTTAACAATTGGGTATATTTGATTTGATATTTGAATGGAGATGACTTGATCAGAAATGAAATAATAGTAACTAATGCATTCTGTACTGTATGTATAGATTGGTTTTAGAGAGAGAGACAGAGAACATCTGAGTCTGACTCTAGCAGTCAGTGGCGAGCTAACTGCAGAATCGACGAAAGGACCAAGAGCCTGGTGTGGCCAGCCGTGGCGTTTTGGAACCGTCATCACCCTACTACTTCATTGAAAACACAGATAAGAACACACATAAGAACAAGTCTACCCGGGTAGTGAAGGAACACATTTTACTAAACACACACACCAAGAACTCTCATGAATTCCGGAAAGAGCTGCTTTATTTTCTTTAACTTTGAATGAAATCTCATAAAGGGACACTTTTTGTTGCGATTAATTCTTTTCTTGGGCCCTTATAATATGCATATGTGCATTTAGGAAGCCGGCTTAGGTAGGCAGGGTTTGTAATTGATTTTTTTGTATAATATAATTTTCTAAACCTACCTGCTTTGTGTTGTGTGATGTTTTCTGCTGACTTTTATTACTTCAGGCTCCATAGTCGCATCTAGAATTTCTGATATCAGCCCAGCTTTAATTTGATTGACTATCTTTTATGTTTACCTGGTAATAGAGGGTTACAATGTGCTGCAGCAGTGTGTGTACAGTTAGCGACCTTCGTTTGTTCACAACAAGCACCGGACACTCTATGCACAGTTAGCGATGCCGGTTTGTTTACAATAAGAGTGACTGTGACACTTTCATAATGCAGGCAAGACATTACAGAGCCATAAATGTAGCAGCATGAAACGGCACTGAAAGGGCCTAAAGACATAGCTACAAACACAAACAGACTTAATATGAGAATGTCCGATCGCTGTCGATGAAAAAAGTTTTTACTTCAGTAGAAATCTGTTGGGCCTATAGCTGTTTGCTTGATGTTCCACCATCCCTCCAAATGATTGACTTATTTATAAATTGCCTTTTATGACCTCACTCTCTGCCTCTTTGTCAGTCTGATGATACTGTATTGGTGTCAGGCAAACAGCTGAGTGGATGAAAGTTGCTCTGTGACCACTCTGATTCCTGTCCTTCATTCTATTTCACTTCCATCTTCTCTGCTGTGCTGTCATTCAATCTCACAGCCACCCGCATCACTCCCAAACCTATTAAATCGTTTTACACCACTTCAATTACTCTCACTCGAACTTTCCATCTGTTTCTGTTTACACCCTTGTTCTCATCCTTTTCCCTCTGATGTCTTCATTAATAGAGCGATGAATGAATCATCTAGTTCAGTTCACTCTCTCGGGTAATGCTGTCATACTGCATCTCTCACACTGTGTCCCTCTTCACTTGTCTTTCTAATATTTGTTTTAATTTTATAGTAAATATTGTCTGAGGTTTCATGGCTGATTTCAGGGTTTAGTGAGTAAACAATGAAGGTTTATGGTTTTTCTTTCATGTTTTCCACTTTCAGTGAAAGTCATAACACACTACACACAAATTTACCGTCTGTGTCTCTAATTTCGTTTGACTTTAACATGTAGAGAGAGAGGGATGTTTGTGCAAGAGCAAGCTGAGGGCACAGTCACACTGTTGGGTGGAGAGAGAGAGAGACAGAGAGAGAGGGAGGGAGGGAGATAATGAGAGGGTGTGAAGGAGCGATGAGATCAGAAAGTGAGCTTCTCTCATGGGACACTGACCCACTTTCCGTGATCAGGGACTCGTCCCCCCATCCGCTCATCCGTCCATCCATTTGTCCGCCTGACAGTAATGACATCAGAGAAAACTAGAGGTCACAGAACAAGAGGAGTTTGTGTTTGTGTTTGTGTGTGTGTGTGAGAGAGAGAGAGAGAGAGAGAGAGTGAGAGAATTAGAAAACAGGCTCAGCATTTAGCTATATCACTATAATGATGTACATTAATTAATATTACTGCAGGATTAGGATATCGAGGCCTGAAGACAGATTTTGTTTTATTTCAGTTAGACTAGCCTTTGTATGCCCACCATTAGTCGTGTTGAAACATTATTTGTTGGAGACAAACAGCAAAAGTACTGAAAAACATATTCCACACAGACATTGCAGGTAAGATGCTGCTGACCTGTCGACAGGGACGGACTGGGACTAAAAAAAGGCCCTGGATTTTTTACAAAATTAAGGCCCACAACCCATATGTGATTACACGTTTAAATAATCACTTGCCAGCGTGTCAAGACACTTTACCCCAAGCCGTTCATAGCAAAAAAACCCTAACAAATGTAGGTTCAACCTCCTCCTCCTGGCCGTCCCCCACAGTCTTACCAAAAGGTTCAATACTAAATAGCTCATAAGCTTTCTACATTTTATTTCTCTTCTCTTTAGATTTGTCCCTGTCACCTTTCTCCTTACGCTTGCCTTTTTTCCCCCTAAGTAATAAATGATCGTATTGGCAGTAATCAGATATTTTTTTTTCCGATGAACCACAAAGGCCACAGACAGGTTCTGGGTGACGGCCGTTCTGGACTTTGACAGAATTTCCTATTGATCATTCCGCCCATCTATTTATACAGTTTTTTTTCTTGTGAAGGGACAATAATAGAAAACATTGTAAATTATTTTCATTATTCCTCTTACAAATTAGTCAAATTGACAGTGTCTACAATATCTGTTCACACGATGGATGGTCCACCATCTGCACAAAACATATGACATAATATTCTTTTAAACAAGGGGCAATAAAAGTAATAATTCAAATCCAAAATCTGGGTTGAGTTAGTGGTAGTCCTGAAAGTGCCCTCCTCCCTCTCTGGAAACGAAGGCAGACCATTAGCTTGAATCCAAAGGAACAAAAAACCTGGAACCTGGAAAACAGGATTAAATATACATCAAGCTCATTTGCATCCTCATCCATATGGCCCTCACACAGGAAGCTAAAAGGATTATTCATTTTGCTGAGAATTTCTAATGAGCTCTGGTTTATGGGCTGTGAGATGAACTGATATCCTCTGGGACGGCTGTGGTCATGTCCTGCTGTGTGTGTGTGTGTGTGTGTGTGTGTGTGTGTGTGTGGAGAGAGAGAGAGAGAGAGAGAGAGAGAGAGAGAGAGAGCGAGAGAGAGAGAGAGAGAGAGAGAGAGAGAGAGAGAGAAACAGAGAATAAGGGGGGATATAATTATAGAAATGTATCTGCACTGAGAGAAACAGCTGCAGCAATTCATCTTTAAAATGCCGTGAAAATGAGTATTCAACCCAATCCTGGTCCACTGGGCTCAGTTCTAACACCAGGGGTATTACATGAAACTAGAAGACCAGAGGAAGAATTGGAAGAAGTGAGTATCACTAGAAAGCTGAGACTCTTGTGGATGACATTCACTTTATTCATGTGTGATGATGTTAGTCTAAGTGCAGTGAGATCATTTCTTTCAGTGTATAAAATGAGCTGATCCGACCTCTAAGATAATCACAGCCTCATGAAACTTTACAACCACAAACTAGAGACCTAGAGCATTCAGAGGATTTATGGCTTTCCTAGTTATATTGACAATAGGGGATTTCCTTACAGTTTACAGAAGAGAGTGAAAAAGTAAATTCTAACAGAAATATATTTTAAAAATTAATAATCAAGCATGTAAATGAACCGTCATATACTTGACAATGGGCCCTTTTGAGCTGGAACACACCACCTCTGATTGGTCAGCTTCCCAGGTGGATCCAATCAGGTCGTAAGCAATTGGGAAGGAAACAGAAAGGAGGGGGGAGGAGAGGCAGAAACACACACACACACACACACACACACACACACACACACACACACACACACACACACAGTGTCTCTGGCCTAAACACTGACACAATATTATAATTATCTCACATGTGAAGTAAAGGAGAATCTATGCAGCTCTAACCTCATCCTGATTCAACCAAGATGCCTAAACTCATCATTTTCAGAGGCGTACGTGCAGTTTGGAATTGGCCTGTTGCCTTGAGGTTTGGTGGTGACCTTGTAGTCCAGCAGCCACTTAAACAGCACTTTGAGGATATTTCAGTCAGAGGTTCCTGGATTACAACTTCACTATAAAGACCACTGCAGAGAAACTAGATATTCAAGCATATGCACAAAAGACATGGACTATAACTGAGACAGAGAATTATTTATTTGACCCAGGAGAGTTCTGTTTGTGTCCTCTGTGAAAACAAAAGTCAAAGTTCTTATTTAAGTTACCCTGTAGATGACCTTCCATATGTACATACATCACCATCTATGTTACCTACATAACTGTACGCCAGCATATTAGGGCCAAGTATGAAAAAACGTAAAAATATGGACCTGGTGGAGGAGGGGTAATATTTGAAGAAAAAAGTGTCAAATCTACGAGAAGAAAAGTAGATTTATGAGATTAAAAGTGTCAAATCAACAAGAAAAAAGTAGCAGATTTATGAGATTTTGTTAAATGCTGGTATGCCACTTTCTTCTCATAAATCTGCTACTTTTTTCTCCTAGATTCGCCACATTTAATCTCATAAATTTGCGACTTTTTTCTCGAAATATTACTCCCCTTTCCCAGGTCCATTTTATTTTATTTTCTCATACTTGCTATGATACGTCTTATAACTGTGTCTAGGAGTTACACGTTGAAGACATGTTTTTCTATCCTAACCTGAACTAAGGAGTTTTTTGACTAAACCTAACCAAGTAATTCCCTTTCATAATGTATGAAACGGTGACAATCACGCTTGATGTAGTCATGTGACCATATAAGTGATTAACAACAATACATAGAACAGTAATATTCTGTAAGGTGTCATTGAAACCGCTAATGGAAATATGTTGCATGTAAACATATAGAAAACAAACAGGAAATTTTAGAAATTTAAGGTCATGACTTTCACTAATCAACTGGATTTATTTGGCCACAGTGTCTGGGGACAGTGCTCCACACTGGTGCATTTGTATATATGCAGGCCTACACAGGGTGCATGGTCATTTTGCACCCTCATGGTTCCCAATTGTGGCCTTTAGTGAAGCTTGATTGTCTACTTGTCCTTACTCTTTTATGTTTGCCACTGCCTTTCATTCCTCGTTTGTTGGGGACTTAAGGCGATGCTGGGTGTGGAGATACCGAATTTTTTCCTAAAAGGGCGATGCCGGGTGTGCCCATGTCACAGTGAGGTGATTAACTAATATTTTCCTCAATAAACAGTAGAAAAGAGAATCTCCTGTTGAGCGGTAGAGATAAACAATAATTGCTAATATACTGCACTGTAACTTCGATTTGATTTTTTTCTTAAATATTTTAACTTCTCGTTTTCAATTTTAAAATGTTATATTTGAATGTTTTTTTATATGTGTCTCTTTCCAGTGCTTTTAATGTTTTGTATAAAGCACTTTGAATTGCCTTGTTGTTGAAAGGTGCTACACAAATAAACTTGCCTTGCCTTACTCTTTTAATAAACAATAAATAAATATATATTTTTTAACTAAGTTCCACTCTGGCTCAGCCCTCTGAATATGTTTTGCTGTGTTTGGGGCGTTTCTGCGTCTGGTTTCAGCGCTGGTGTTTAGCCCACAGCCACAGTATGTTTAATGATGGTAATGAAGGACATTTTAAGTGCTGCAGAAGTTGTGCTGTTGTGTCTCTGAACACTTTGGCGTGGCAGATCTGTCGCTGAGCTCTGATCTCCTTGTGGACAAGTGTGAAGAAAACTTCCCTGTAGTCCTCAATAAAGCATTACATTATTTTCTTACCAGTATGATAAGTGCCATGAATCCCATCACTGAAGCCCACAATGCAGGATATCCATGAGGCACATTGCCCTGCTCATCCCCCAGGATGCTCCATCCTGATTTGTTTTAATTAGTCTGGGCCCAGAGCCAATACTGAATTTAAACAGTTCGCTCCCAGGCTGCAAAAGTTTAGCAGCCCTTGGGCCATGACAGTGTAAATGTTGTTGAGTGTAATTAGTTCATTTATATTCACAGCAGCCCTGCTGACAGGATGCCCTTTCATGTTCCTTCTTCTAAACTCAAAGAGCCAGCTCGTTCCTGTTCTGGTGCCTTTGAAAGTTGCTCACACAAACTGTCAGTTCATGTGAAATATGAACACGCCATATTTGATGCCAGACATGGGATTGTGATGTTCTGTGGTAGTCTGCTTGATCTTGTTCTAAAGAAGACACCAAACAAGAAAGTTACTGTCTGAGCTGCTGTGTTTAACTACGTGATTTATCATCTGATGTGCCCAACTCATTTTTTGTCTTTTATCTGTTATGATATGTTTTTCTTTACTTTGGCATTTGGCGGTTTGGTGGCACATTGGTAAGGGCAACTAAAATGCCTTCTAGGTTTCCCAGGTGGATGTTTTTTTGTGTTGCCTTAGGTATTAACGTACTATAGGCTCTGGATGTTGGACTTCAAGATGACACCTATAAATTAGAATGAAAGTTGATCATCTAGCACGTGTTTTTTCTTTCTTCCTTGTGTTCTTATGTGTCAATATAAGGTGTTTGCACATGCAGCAAAATAAAAAGTGATGCAACAGTTACGACATCTCTGTTCGTGAATCCCGTTTTTCTTCTTCTTACGTAACATCTGTTTTTTAGGCAACTTCCATGGCGTCACCCTCATACCTGCTATACTTCCAGAATTTACATACATTTATTTACTGTTTAAACTGTCTTTTATAACACCTAACCAAGAGGGGTTTTGCCCTAAACCTCGGTCAGTGGTTTGTAGTCTAAATTCACAGAAACTGCAGCCTTTTTTAAATTTATTTTTTACAGCCGCAAACCGTTTATTTATATGACATTTGTGTAATTTTTATAAAGCTCTGCTCTGTACCGTGTGTCGTGACAGAGATATTATGACAAACGCTCATTTGTGTCATCATGGGTGGTGTTGACAAACGGTCTATTCTGTCGTTTAGGTTGGATATCTTGTTGCCCTCTGCACAAATGCAAAACTGTCATCTACAGAGAACATCTGAAGGGGATATGTGTCTGTGGTCAACTTCCTAATATATATAAGGTCTCTGATAGAACAGTGATAGTAGCAACATCACAGGAAAACACAGGAAAAAGTCAATGAGTGCAGATTTAATGATTCAGTTTACTGTTGAGAAACCGTTAAAGTGTCTGCTTAAGCTCTGCACTCGTGAAAAGAGATTCTTAATCAGCTCTGGGCTACATTAATAACTGCATTAATCACTTTACTCTTTGTAAGTCTGGTATGAAAAATGTATGTCTGCTGCCATTTACAGTCTGTGTGTTAGAGAGCCAGGGAGGGTGTGTGTAATATCATCACATTATTAATCATTTATGAATGAGATGTTATGAGGATGCTTGTAAAGCACATTATTGCTCCCTCCTTATCCCAGGCCCTTATTTCTCTTCAATCCCATTTAATTCATGCAATATGTCCCTTAAGTCACCTTTGGCATCAGGTAAAGCTCTCTATAGGAGGGCCTGATCAGTGGTGGTACCAAAGTAGACTAATTAAAACCTATTTCGATAAATGTTTTTGCCCTGTGGGACTGAATCTGCCATTACGCTTCATCTCAAGTCTAAAGATGATGTATGATATGTTTTTAATCAAGCATGAACATGAAAGAGCAAATTGGAGTAGCTTGAATGCCTAAAGGAAGAGGACTGCACTGTGAACCTCTCAGTCATCGTTTACGTCTCTGATGATCAGGTTCAGCTGAAAGATGAGTGTTTTCCAGTGTACTGAGTGTTTGTTCACAGCTAATCTCTCATACTTGGACCGATCAGCCTAATGATTTTATTTATTTAAAAAAAACCCTACTATTATTGAAAAACCCTATTGTTGCTTTTTATCATCATTGAGGATGACTTCTCACTCGTCCATACGGCCACAAGTCATCAACAGCTGCTTCAGTCACATAGCAAAGGCATACCCAGAAAACAAGCCTTGCCCTGTCTGTTGCAGGACACATTTTGGCCTGTGCAGCATGTGTGCAGGCCCAAACTGAAATGCAATGCTGAATTTGTCCCATATAAGAGACATACAGTGAAGGAATACTCAAGGCAAGTTTACCACATAGATAGCAACAACCTAATGCAACAGTTGATAGCATCCAGCTGCTACTGAAAACAAACGCTTTGGAGCTAGTGTGACAGCCAGCCAGTGACCAACGATGGTAATGGATAGAACACATTTACAATCACCACTATAAGAAATAAGCAGAAAACGAAGAGGTACCTAAAATTTAAAGAGCAGAATCGGCAGGTCAGCATCTGTTTTGGACAGACAATTTTTTTTAGGACAACACTATGGTCTCAATCGCTACTAAAAAATCTTCTTCAAGACAATTGGATGTTAATAGTGTAAATAATGGCCCCATTTAGAAAACTGAAGATAAAGAATCATGCTTTGGGGCGTGGCTAACTTTGATTGACAGGTCACCAACAAGACGAACCATCATGAGAAGAGAAGCAGAGCAATGCATATCCAAGTTATATATATATATATATATATATATAGACCAGGAGAGAGATATAATCCCTCCACCGTGTTCTGGATCTTCTCCGGGGCCTCCTACCAGTTGGACGTGCCCGGAACACCTCTAACGGGAGGCGCCCGGGAGGCATCCTTACCCAAACCACCTCAGCTGACTCCTTTCGACGCGAAGGAGCAGCGGCTCTACTCCGAGCTCCCTCCGGATGTCTGAGCTCCTCACCCTATCTCTAAGGCTGAGCCCAGCCACCCTATGGAGAAAGCTAATTTCAACCGCTTGTATCCGGGATCTTGTTCTTTCGGTCACTATCCAAAGCTCATGACCAAAGGTGAGGGTTGGAACGTAGATGGACCGGTAAATCGAGAGCTTTGCCTTCCAGCTCAGCTCCTTCTTCACCACGACGGTCCGGTACAACGCCCGCATCACTGCCGACGCCGCACCAAACCACCTGTCCATCTCATGCTCCGGGAAACGGAGGGATCCAAAACCATAGACTGTATAAATAATGGATGTAGTGAATGTGACATCACCTGTTGGTTTGTGGGCGTTTGAGGCAGCGAGTTCAGCTTTACACTCGTTATATCTTGTGTCGCCATCTTTTATCCGGTGTTGGATCCCTCCGTTTCCCATACCTCTGGCTGTTCCACGAAGATCTTGCATGGCTGGTTTTCCACAGGGAAGGCCGAAATTTGTGCCAAAACAGATCATACCATCACAATGATTTCTAAACTGTTTTATTAAGTTGAAAATGCTGCATGGTTCTGCTTTAAGGGATTTATAAGGTAAGCTGTGTCATCTTAGTAGTCTTCTTTAAATGAATGAGCAGGCCGTGTTTTTACCATGTAGCATTAATTTCGACACAGGCTTCAGTTGCAGCCCTAATTTAACTGCATGTGCCAAACTTTCAATCATTCTTGCTGCATTTGATGTCGATGCTTTGCTGGCATGGTGGACTGCAGTTTCTCCACAGAGCAAAAGAACCACTTGAACCACTCTTAAAAGAGGCCACAAAAAAGTCACCCAACAATGTGAGTTTTTATGCATTAAAGAGCATGGTAAAAGAGCAAAAGCGCTTACTGTTGTCACTTTGTTTCTTTGCCTGCAGCAAATGTCCACCCAGCCCTGAAAATATTCTGGTTTGGTTTTGGACACGGAGGCCTTGAAGAGAGTTCACTTACCACAGCTTTGAACTTGGTCAGCCTCCACAGCAGCACGCTTTGGAGTTTCACTTTCAAGACAAATTTAGATGTTAAGAAGCCAGTTGTACTGATTTTTACTGTGATCTCTACCCACATACACACAAAAAACATGCACATACACAAAATACACTAAAACTCCGGTCTCCTCACCTAACCTTTAAGCCCACACAGGGGTCGTTGGATGCCTCTCGTGCTGAGACTGACGGATAGTGGGTTAAGGCTGAGGGAAATGTGTCAGTGAGTGGGTTTTCTGTGTGGGCTTCCTGTTGGTGCTCTACAGCACTGAAGAGACTCTTCACATCTGATGGTGATGTGTGTGTTCAAGGCTCCATGTGCAATGTGCATCTCACTCCCACATGTTGGCACAGTCTGGAAATCCACCTTTCTCAACAGTTCCAACGAAACAAAAGTGGACACGGAGTCTTAGAGGAGTCATACTGACAGCATGAGTCAAAGATTAGAGCTCAAGATAAGCAAGTCTGCAAATTCCTTGTAAAGACACAGTGGACAACTTTACTAGTTCTATGTTGTGTTTTGCATGACCCTGCTTGTCTCAGAGACAGTTTCATTTTTGTTTGTTCCAGACATAAATTCATCATCATTTAGGTTCATAAGGTCATTAAAAGGTGATAAATAAATAATGAATGCAATAAATAAGGTGTTTAAACAAAAAGTTACGGAAGAGGACTGAGGCCAGGTAGGAGAAAAAATTATGAGGATTTTATTTATTTATTATGCATATGTTTGAGAGGAAAAAAATAACGAGAATAACAGTTAGGTAGACTTAAGCTGATCTACAATCTACAAGCTGAGCTACAACCTGATTTTCATTAATGTCATAAAATTAGTAATAACCACAATATTTAATGGTGTAATAGAACAAAAATCCACCTACACACTTTTCTCAACATTGTATTTAGGGCCATGGGGCAATCGCACCGCCGAAGAGTTGCAGGAAAAATTATACATCAAAACCTGCGGTTTGATCGGGATCAGTGTGCTATTATTTTTCTCTACGGAATACAAAAACTGCGCAAAATTTTGCATTGAAATGAATGGGACGACCGAAAAAAAATGAGCGAAAAAGAACAATAATTGGAGATTTTCAAACGTCTACTTCTCCGGCATAATTTCACCTAGAGACTTCATTTAAACTTTAAACAGTAGACACAAGTCTTGTGTATCTGTGTATTAATCCACGATTGGATAGGTCATATAGTTTTTTATCAATCCCTGTTCAATGACCATGATAATTTTTGGAGAAATTCTGAGATTATAATGGGTGTGTATTGCACGGAATGTTCGTGTCAGAGTTTGTGAATGTTCGTGTCAGAGTTTGTGAGTCAGAGTGTAGAGGGAGAGAAAAAATTGTCAAAAAATAAATTAGAAAACTGCGCACACTCCTCCAGATACACGTTTCACACACACACACACACACACACACACACACACACACACACACACACACACACACACACACACACACACATTTTGAAGTTGAAAGGGCATAGGTTGCTGTATAAATAAATAGTTGAAAAGGTAGTATCATAACATTACTAGTATGAATTGTTTGAAATCTCTGAAGATTCTCATCATAGTGTACACACCAGCAGTAGCTCCCGTGGCCCTTTCAGAATTTCCCCAGAGGAAATTTTCTAGTTCAACTTTATTGCTGTCATTTTGACTTTTTTCTAGAACTTAAGAATGATTTCTTTTTTTCTCCTACCTGGCCTTAATCCTCTCTGTTAAAAGTTGATAAGAAAAGTTGATAATAAATATGTCTAAAGGTTACTTAAAATGTTTGGTTTATAAATGTATTGCCATTTATGAAAGTTGTTTTTTGTGTGAATGTAACAGGGTCACAGTCTATTTGAGGGCATTTTGTGAAAGGTGAGGTTGTGTGGTGAGGTCACGTCAGTTGCATTATCAGAACAACATACGAGTCGAGAGACTGAGACGGAGCCCAGCAGCGTAAAACCTGAGGAGGTGCCTGTGAATGGCTCTATGTACTTATCTGTTGTTGTGGACTGAAATAAAAGAGAGTTGAACCATCTCTGAGCTCTGTGTCATACATGCTGAAAGAACCCACAGTGGCATCAGAGTACGCCACAGAAACTTGTATGTCTTAATTTTTTGTTGTAGTTTTCCTGGTGTCTGCTGAAACACAGAAACCTTCAAAGACATCTGTATGAATCGTGGCCATCATTATATAAGACTTGTGGAGTTACGATTCTGTCTCAATCTTACCAAGACACAAAGGTCAAAATACATGCTACAAAGACACGACAACGCCCAATTAACACAAACCTGATCAACACGTGTGAGCATTCATGACCCCGGACGACCCCCCAGTTGTCATTGTTGCTAAGCCAACCTAGGCTCGTACTGTCAAGGACACAGCTAACGGCTAGCCAAGCACATAACACAAATCACTTGTCTCCTTTCCCGGCGTGTCGTAGTTAACGTGAAAGTGAGACTGAAGCTTGCTGTGGTGAGTGTGACTCTTCCCGACATCTGAGGGGGGTTATACTGTGTTCAGGACTCACCCAGCCACTCCTCGTCCACGCTCCAAAACGGTCCACTCACCCTGTGTCTCTCCCAATGAGACTGCTAGCCCACTCCAGTGTAGTTGTTCAGTTTTAAAAGGTGTATTTACAAAGTTGAGTGGGAAAACAAGAAGAGTCTCAATCTTCTGTCTTCCTTCAGAGTGTTGCTGCAGCCAGCTGGGCTTAATTGATTCCAACCACCTGCAGCCTGTTGGGCTTGATTGAGTCAAACACCACACCCCAGATTCCTACTCAAATCAGATTTTTAGGGCTGACTGTCCACACTGTTTTTAGCAAGTGTCCAAATCGGATATGGCTCTGTTCAGACTGGGCCACATTATTGACTGATCTGACAGGTTGCTATATTAACGGCGTCAGAGCGTCTGACGTCGTAACGGCGTCAGACGTCATATAATTGCGACGGCGACAGTAGAGGTGCAGAACATCTCAGACGCACCAGGGGAGAAACCGGGCGGATGGACGCCCCCGCCGGCCGTATGAGTAGGGCGCGGCTGCCGGTGGACACCTCGTCTCCGCGCTGCCTGAGTTACACATGCTGCGTAGAGTGACATCACGGACAGTCAAAACCCATCGGAGTGTTTGGAGCGGTTCAGACTGAGACGCATCTGTCCAAATGCGATCTGAAACTACCTCCCGAAGGTGGTTTCGATCCGGTTTGCAAAAATCAGATTTCATGTGATTTGTGACTGTTCAGACTTCAAAAGAGCCATCCAGTTCCAATCTGCTAAAAATCGGATTTTGGCTGGCAGTCTGAACGTGGCCCATGTTTGCACATGTCAGTCTGACCCTGTCAATCAAGCTAACCACACTTACTCCCTAGCGGACATTGACTGAACCATAACAATATATACAGTCATGGAAAAAAATATTAGACAACCCTTGTTTTCTTCAATTTCTTGTTCATTTTAATGATTGATACAAATAAAGGTACATCTGCTTGGACAAATATAATGATAACAACAAAAATGTCTCATAACAGTTTAATTTAAGAGCTGATATCTAGATATTTTCCATGGTTTTCTTGAAAACAACCAAAATTATTATCAAGAAACACCAGGCGGCAACCTCCGGGTCTGAGCATGGAGGCAAATCAGGAAGTACCATGAGCTGCATACTACTGAAAATTCCGGCAGGGGGTGCTACGTGTGGCTGCAAAAACATTTCTGTCCATCCATTTCAATGCAAAATGAGAAAACTTCTCCCTTGATTTATTACCTCCGAAATTTTTAAACACTTTGGCTAGTAAATCGCTAGTAAAAAATCTTCTTCAAGACATTGATGTTAATAGTTCAAATGATGGCCCCGTTCAGAAGAAATAAGAGGATAAAGAATCGTATGATTTGGGTCGTGGCTACCTTTGATTGACAGGTTTGACCTGCAGTGGAGAGGTCAGAGGTCAGGTGATGGAAACACCAGCAGAATTCATCTTCTCTAGACCAGGACTATATATTACAGTTCATCCACTAATTGTTGAGATTCTTCAGGCTGGTGGACTGAAAGATGTAGAATTAAAAAAGAGATAGAGAGAGAAAACAGTGAGAGGGAAATAAAGTGGTGTATAAATAGACAGAGCTCAGGGCATTCTGCTTACATAATTCCAATGAGGACATTTGAATGAATGGCAGACCTGTGTGCATGTCTGCAAACCAGGACACTCACTTTTCTTCATGTATGAATAGACTCACTGAAGGGCATAAAATTAGAGAAAGAGATGAGATGTGGAGGTAAATGTGTGAGAGAATATAAAGAGAGATGAAGATGAAGAAGATGAATGGAGCAGAGAAAAAAGAAACTGTCCTCTCTTTCTTTCATTTGCTTCTATCGCTGTCAGGGAACAGGTCAGCTGCCTCTTTTAATTCCTTTATCAGCTGAACTTACACGCCTTCATCCATCTCCCCATCCTAACCATTCATATATCCAATGATGGGGATGGCAGAGACAGAGATAAATGCAAAGTGATGGAAGAAAAAGATGTGGATAAAAGAACAGGGAGAGGTAGAAAGAGAAGAGAAGCCATGGGCCAATAAGCACATCTGAAACCCTGTGGATTCAAAGTGATAGGGGAGATAAATGGCCTGAGATGACATGCAACACACACACACACACACACACACACAGAGGGAGAGAGAGAGAGAGAGGGAGAGAGGGAGAGAGAGAGAGAGAGAGAGAGAGAGAGAGAGAGAGAGTGAGAGAGTAATTGGCCTGAGGTCCAACAGGCAAACTTATATAACTGGCTAAAACCAAAGTGTCATCTTGCGTTGAGGACTGAGAGCTTAATGCTCTGTTGATTTCCAGTGAACTCAATCCAAATCAGCTTCACCTTAAATAAGCTAATTGGTAATATAATGCATTTTACTGCAGCAGATCACTAAAGATCTGTGAATGATTTATAAGGTTGCTTATCAGTGATGCAACATTTTATTTGGAACAAAAATGTAAAAAAAACGAAATGTGTATCTGAGGAGCTCCAACAGTCAGGTCTGGAGATGATAGTATACATAAGACCACAGGTTAATGTTAGAATTCAGGAAGTTTAGTGCTTGTAATGGTTCACTGAGATGGAGAAATACTGGAAGACCATATGAGAGAAAGAAGCATCACACAATGTTGATGCCCAATGGCTGGTGGATCTGAGAGATGACCACAGCAACCTCCCAGAACAAGAACCACTAACCATTTCAATGGCAGATATCCAAGTAAGAGTGGCAAAGATGAAGAGCTGGACAACACTGGGCCCCGATATGATCCATAGATACTGGAGGAGTGCAATTCAACCAACTGCTAAGGGATGGAACCCACCCACAGCGGCCGACTGAGGCCAGGACAGTCCTAATCATGAAGGACCCCCAAAAGGGAACCACCCCAACCAACTATCGACCAATGACCTGTCTCTGTACAACATGGAAGTTCCTGTCAGGCATTGTGGCAGCTAAGATGAGCAGGGACATGGATCAATACATGAGCAGTGCACATGAAGGAATTTGTAACATTCGAGGAGCCAAACATCAGCTACAGAGACTGTAAGAACAGACAGACCAACCTGTGCACTGCCTGGATTGAAGAAAGACAAGAAAGCCTTCAACTCCACACATGGATACTGGAATGTCTGGAACTGGATGACCCTAGAAGTCAACTTGAAGCTCACTGCCCAAATTAACATCAAGATATATACCAAGGAGATGCACTGTCACCACTGCTGTTCTGCATAGGCCTGAACCCTCTCAGCCAGATCATCACGAAGAGTGGATATGGAAACCGATTCCGAAGCGGGTCAACAATCTGCCACCTGCTGATGACATCAAGCTTTATGTCATGAATGAGCGACAAATCGACTCACTGATCCACACGAACAGGATTTACTGAAATGACATAGGGATGTTATTCGGATTGGCAAATGTGACGGGATGGTATCAAAGAGAGGCAAGATGATCAGGACTGATTTACCAGAGGGCAGGATAGGAGATATCCAGGACAGTTACAAGTACCTTGGGATACTGTAGGCTAATGGAAACCATGAGGAGGTTGCAAGGAAGTCAATCACAGAACAGAAGCAACAGATAACAGATGCAATTAATGTAAAAGTTGACGTGCAGTGGGGAGTTAGAAAACTATCTGTCTGTTCGTGTGCCTGCACTCTGAGTTTCAGCCTTAAATTTTCCACTGACTCCAATGACTTTCTCTGACTCTGCTCATTTTGTCAGTTATGTAAGCACACACATAACATTTCTCTCCCTCTCCCATGTAAACACACACGCACACACACACGAACAAGAACACACAGTGCCCTAGTGGACTCAGTGATGCGTACTCAGGACCAGCTTTCTGTCTGGGAGAGCTTCTGATATTACTGGCTGTGGGAACAAGCAGGCTCTAGCTCTAGTGATGCATCGTACAATTGGAATATAGGTGGGATATTTGATCATAAAGAATTTTGATCACTTGAATGTGGTGTCACTGCCAAAAAAGGCTTCTTGCTGTCAGTAATACTGCCTAACACACACACACACACACACACACACACACACACACACACACACACACACACACACACACACTTCCTATCAGTAAATGGATCATCATGTTCTGCCTGTTGAACTGAATACTCTGAATACAAGGCGTCAACACATAGCCTACAGACCACACAATCTCATGCATACCAATCACCATGACAATGAAGCTGTAGTCCCTTTAGGCTACACAGGGAAAATAAGATTTTTGTACTTGCATCAGGTGGAATGTAAACAGCACTAACCAGAGTACTTTGGTTAGTGCTGTTTACATTCCACCTGATGCAAGTACAAAAATCTTATTGTATTCTAATGAAGTATGTTGACAGATAATATGGCAGCAGACAGCTTAACATTAAAGAAGACATAGAGAAACACTGTGTTACGTCCGTTTTATAACTGGACTGAAGCAACGCAGGACACAGAGAAGTCTGCTGCAAGGAAAAAAACAATTTATGTACAGAATGAAAAAAAAAAGAACCCAACAAAAATACTCAGGCCACAAAGGCTGAAACGAAAACGAGCCGGGGACAACAGGAGGTCAAGTCATGACATGGAACGAACAGGAGCCACAGGGTTTGAGAAGACCAGCAATCAGGGAAGAGTGGAGACAGCCGAGCGCCTGGCTCAGGTGCTCTGATGAGCAGAGACGGAGAGTTGCTCGCAGAGGAGGAGGCAAGCACACACACACACACACACACACACACACACACACACACACACACACACAGGCACACACACAGACCGACAGAAACACATGAGGGTAAAGGGGATAGGGGTAAACAGGAGGGAGATTACCGGACAGACTGGGATCCTAACACACTGTCTCTCTAAGGAAATTACCATATCATAGATTTCCGCAGGTTCAAGCCCCCCCTTCAGCCAGTGAATACCTGTGGGATGTACATGGAGGTGGTGCCAAGTTATAAGTATCTAGGTGTATACCTGGATAATAAGTTGGACTGGTCCCTAAACACAGACGCTCTACAAAAAGAGAAGATGTTCATGGGCATCTTGAAATACCCAGATCATCCGCTGTCTCATTCTTCCAGAGTTACCAGACTAACTGAATTTCCCCTCGGGGATAAATAAAGTAATTATGAATTTAAAATTTTTGAATTAACTTTGACTACGTTTGAGCACCAAGCACAATCAATGCAGCCATGGAGTCCCACTGTGTTTCTGCAACAGTCTTCACTCTCCCATTACTGGGCCAACCCAAGACCAAGGTGGTGGAGCGAACTTCCTAACGTCATCCGATCTGCTGAGTACTTCTCAATCTTTAAGAAGAGACTGAAGACCCAACTCTTTACTGAACACCTTCACTCTTGATCTACACAGATGAGAACAAACCGTTCGCACTGACCGCTCGCAAGACCCCAAAAACCACTTACGTCCTAATGGACTCAAACTTAACCCATGACACTTACTCTTGTGTTGTTTCTTGACTTCATCTTTGCTTTTGTTGTAATATCTCTCAAATGTTCGTCGCTTTGGATAAAATCTTCTGCTAGATGACATTGTAGAATTGTAGAAGTCTTTTGCTCTGTCGCAGCCATCGACATGTGATATCAACACACATGGAACCCATTTGCTTCAGTTTTGGACCCATTATTATGGATCCCACATTGCAGTTCAGAACAAGTCACGTCCTGCGACAATAAGACTGATCAGCGGTGCCTTTCCTTCTTCGTCACCAAGTCATGTGTTGCTGTATTGGGTTATTTCTTGTAACCTTTGAAAAAGGCTTGCAAAATGCAACAGTAGCATTCGTAAGAAGTTGTGATTAAACCTACATGGAACATCACATTAATATTAGTTACACCCAGGGCCACCTTAACCTAATGTTAGGCCCCGGGGCTGAGAGATTTGTAGGCCCCCCATCCCTTCGATTTATAGAGTCTCATTTTAAAAAAAGTGTGATATCTAGGTAATCTACATCACAAAATGCATTAGTTTCTTTCGAGACATACAACAGTGAGTTTCCCCTCTTTGAGTCAGAAAACACAATAATATTGTTATTAACATATCACTGAGCCCACTTGAGAATAAACACAAGACACTTTATTTAACAACCACACACAGCAACTTATGGTGATAATAAAACCAAAATGTATGAAAGGATGATTTTAAACAATGTTATGAAAAATATCACCATCCATCACCTGTCTGCACAAACATACAATCAAACAAACAATAACTTATTAACTTAATAACAACAGCATAAGCATAAGAAAAGCAACAGATCAAAGTAGGAGCCTCTTCTCTGGCCTCAGTGGGCCCTGTGAACAATCACATGCACCCACAAAGACACACAAACACACTCCATTCAGCACCATGGCCTAATGCCAGGTACCAAAAGGATTAAACTGAGCAACATTAATAGAAGATTTGCAGTATAATCTAAACAAACATCTAAGCAAATATGCATTTCAAAAACAATGCACAACCACCAGTGGTGGAATGTAACTAAGTACATTTACTCAAGTACTGTACTTAAGTACAATTTTTAGGTATTTGTACTTTACTTGAGTATTTCCATTTTATGTAACTTTTTACTTCTACTCCACTACATTTTTAGGCAAATATTGTACTTTTTACTCTAGGATTTAGCTGCCAGCTTTAGTTACTTTTCAGGTCGAGATTTAACATAATATGATCAATGTAAAGACGTTTTCTTAATTAAATCTTTTAACAGTATATTAAGTAATTAAGTGAGCCCAATCTTTACAAAATTAAAACACTGCATACTTTAAATCACCAATACAAATAATGTAATAATATATTTAGAATAGGCCTATATAAAACAATCATAGTGGGTCCATTCTGCATAACCCGAGTACTTTTACTTTTCATACTTTAAGTAGATTTTGATGTTGATACTTTTCTACTTTTACTTCAGTAAGATTTGGATGCAGAACTTTTACTTGTAGCGGAGTAATTTCACAGTGTGGTATTAGTACTTTTACTTAAGTAAGGGATCTGAATACTTTTTCCACCACTGACAACCACAACAGTTTAAAACCTGCACAAGCTATAAAACGCAGTACCTGCTGATGTTGAATAACAGAGCCATTCTCTGGGCACACACTCTCCGTTACTCAGTTTGCGTTTAAAATGCATTTTTGAGAAAAATCTTCTGCTGTTTATACTGGCGTTCCGATGCTGACACGTTAGCGTCTTTATTTTGACAGGACTCCGGTCCCATTTTCGCCCTAAAAGCGCTCACTTTTGGGTCATTGTTGTTTCCCCAGCGGCCCGGGTCACTGTTGTACGGGTCATCTGACTCGTCTCGGTCTCCCCCTGACTGGTTTGCAGCCTGGTCCTCTCTCTGGGGCTCGTGTGCTCCCCAATCCTCCTCCCCTCCACTGCTGCGGGCGGTCCCCTGCTCCTCTCCCGCTACATCCACCTGCACGGCCTTCCCGGCCTGCACGTCTTCCTCCGCTCCCCCCGGTGTGTGGGACAGCGACCTACCTCCGGTGCTTAATTTTTCCACTCAATCTTTGATTGACAGTCATAGAGGGACATGCCCCAGAACTAACTATAGACATTCTGATAGGTAAGCCCACCCGCCATAGGCTATGGGGGCACGTGGGTCACCGCTTATTTAGATCAATCAGCAGCCACGTAAGTTACGTTACATTGCGTGACGTAACGTGCGATTAGAGTGATTGACAGAAAACCTGACAAGTTACAAAACAATGTGACCTTTTCAGCTCATCATGGGAGGCCCCTTAACTTGGGAGGCCCCTGGGCTTCAGCCCAGGTAAGCCCGTGCATTAAAGCGGCCTTGGTTACACCTAATGTTCCTTTCACCAGTTAGATTTGCTTACTAACCAACGGACAACTAAGCAGTCTGGGAGTTATTCTGGATTTCTAGCTCTCATTCCAATCCAATATCAAATACGCTACAAAAAATGTTTTTTTGCACCTGAAAAACATCTCCAGACTCCAGAAAGAGTTGCTCTTTTTATTCCATGTAGTGTGCCGTGGTTCCTGGTTTTTGGTGTTTAGAGAAGTCACAAATCACCTAATGCCACTTCTTGTAATTATTTTCAAGACCAGGATTCCTGAAGGATTACACTGATTACTGGGACTCAGGAGATAATCAATAATGTGTTACGGGATACATTTTATAAATAGCCTTTCCAACTACCATCAATACCCAATCATCGTTTTCTGTATAATCAATAAGTCATCAACCATTCAACTCCAAATAGCAAATCAATGATATCAGCAGGGATCAATGGTGCCCTTTGAGTTACTGAGGGGTTAACACAGGCCTGACCCATAGTCATTAACATGAATGTTATGATGTCATAAACACACACACACACACACCGACACACACACACACACACACACACACCGACACACACACACACCGACACACACACACACACACACTACTTGTATAACTGTATAACTACAATCCCTAAAGGTAGTTCAAGTCATTTTTCTCCTCAGTTTTTCTGAACTGTGAAGAGGGAAATCCAAATATTCACAAAGTTTTTGATGAAAGACAGGTTGTTTCTTTGTGGAAAATAAATTTGTGGTTTTAAATACAATAATGCTGCTTTATTTTAGGAGTTAAGTTAGTCATGGCTGGTCACTTTTTACCCTAAGGTGTACATCTACTATCAAGAGTACACAGTTAAAACAATAATTTATTGGAAATAAAGATTAAAAACCTGATAAAGGAATCTGTAGTCTTTAAGTCAGTGGTGTCTATAATGTGAGAAATCAAACCAGGAATTCCTGAACCTACCCAGAGACAATTTAAAATGTTAATTGTGGACATGTAGAGGCCTCTAGTGTTTGAGTAATCTCATTACACTGAATTGAGCCAGAAACATTGTTGTTCCCACATATTGATACTTACTTTACAGACATAAACAGGAAACTGTTTCTGTTCACTGCTGATTAAGTAGTAGACAAGATTGGAGATTGAGTTTGAAAACAACAGCTGGACCAAAAGAAAATCCTCAGCATTTACTTTGTGATTCCAAAACATTTTTAATAAGTGACACTTTTCTTTCAGAATTACATCCAGTCTTACAATACATTGGATTATTTATTATTTTCAGTAGAACCAGTTGTCAGTCATTTTAACAAGCAGGTCTAAATACAAAAAAATAAATGTAAATTAATTTGACAGATGAACGTCCAGTGATCAGACAGATGAGTGTCGTCTGCAGCAGGCTTCTATCACATCCTGGAGGTGAACTCCATTCTCCTCACCAGAGACCTGCTCACCTCAGAGACAGAACGACAACCTGCAGAGCACACACACACACACACACACACACACACACACACACACACACACACACACACACACACCAAGTGTCATTTTGTGTGTGTGTGTGTGTATGTGTGTGTGTGTGTGTGTGTGTGTGTGTTACCTGAAAGGGCCATAGCCAGTCTCAGCTCCTCTTTTATAAGTTCCAGAACTTCTATAACTCCCTGCTCTCCCTGGACACACACAACATGTTTGCTTGGTCATGTGTCAAATTAGAGACATGTATTTTTGTTAATTACACTTAATGAAAATTATCATGAAAAACATATACAATCAGTTTGGAAGTGTTTTGTTTTTCTTTACAAAAAAAATCAGTTTCAGTCCTGCACACACAATAAGTTCTATATAGAAATATATACATACATATATATATATATATATATATATATATATATATATATATATACACTGTATGGATATGTCATGGCATCAGGTCGGATTGGGTCTCACCTGACAGGCGAGTCCCCACAGCACCGGCCGACCGATGAAGACGGCCTTCGCTCCCAGAGCTAAGGCCTTTAAGACGTCTGTTCCTCGCCGCACTCCTCCGTCCATGTAGACGTCACAGCGACCCCGCACCGCCGTCACCACTTCCTCCAACACATCGAGCTACACACAGAATCACACACATTTAACTCTACTCAAGAGTTGTATTGTGACAGGAAGTTGTCTGGTTATATTTTATATTTCTTTTTATTTTTTTATTTTGGGCTTTGGATTCCTCAGGTTTTTTTGCCTGACCCCCGCTTGTCTTGACGCATTGGGTCAACTGCTTAAAGCTGAATTTTCCTAGTACATTGACTGCTTTCTGTGCCATGCTTTGTCATTTGTCATTGCAGAAGTAGCGCTGGACCAGTGGCTGAATTCCTGAATGTACAGAAGCAGTGGAGGGTTGCTGTTCCATGTAAAATACAAATCAAATGCTTGATTTTCACTACATGGTTCGGTTCAACCGGACTCTACTTGAACCACTGTTGCTACCAGGCGCTTACTCGTTTATGTTGCTGCAGCCACATTTTAAAATCTAGGTGAAATACTATAATACTATAATAACTAGAAAATTTCCTCTGGGGAAATTCTGAAAGGGCCACGGGGGCTACTGCCGGTGTGTGTACACTATGATGAGATTCTTCAGAGATTTCAAACAATTAATACTTGTAATGTTATGATACTATATAATATACAAGGAGCACACCTACAACAAACATTCCTCTTCAAGTATTTATTTATACAGCAACCTATGACCTTTAACCTCAAAATGTGTGTGTGTGTGTGTGTGTGTGAAACATTTGTATCTGGAGGAGTGTTCAGTAACTTACTGAACTATTTTTGGACAAACTATACTACTACATGTATCAACAGACTATAATTGACCCAGAATTGGAGGTGTGGGCAATGGACTTTTAGGGGGAGATAGCAAGTCAACAGTAGATGGCACAAGTGGTATACAGCTCACCACTGCAATAATTAATCATTAAGTAATATCATTAAGATGTTATAATGGTTTAGAACATTATGGTATAGTTTTCTGAAGCTCAATTATGTCCCATATGTCCCTTGGGTTGTTGCAGTAATTTCTGGGTTGATGATACTATTTGTTCAAAACATTTGGTGCTGAAGTTTGCCATTTTGGCATCATTATATATCAATATCTTCTCTGACTTTGCAAGGCACTTCCAGCCAAGTCAGAAAGTATTGAGAGGTACAATAACACATTGCTGATTTTTGTGTTGTCTAAAGGGATTTGTTGACAATAAAAAAAATGGTTAAGTCTTTAAAGAGTAGTTAGTTTACTTACTTAATTACTATTACTATTACTACCATATTTAAGTTTTTTGTAAGTCTGTAATAAGGCATATTTCTTGTAGACACACACACACACACACA
>NC_081529.1:18447844-18450344 GCF_030273125.1 Centropristis striata | reverse complement strand
TTTTATTTTATGTTGTTCCAAAGGTCTTGGTGTATTGATGTAATATTCTGGAGGGTTTTGGATCATTTTTATCCAATCTCGATATTTAAAAAAAGCCTAATTCAGCACCAAATGTGTGCAAAAAAAATGCTGCAACAATTTATGGGACATAGTTGAGCATGGATTACAGATTACAGAAAGCCAAACATAAATATTCTGAAATATTATACAGCTTCATAGATTAAATTAAGTTATTTTTTTATTAGAGATTTATGACTGGAACAACCATTTCTATGTAACCTGCTGTCTCCCCCTAAATATCCACTTTCCACAACCAACAATTCTTTATTAAATGAGAGACAAAACTTAAAGGTGTTAAAAACAAACACAACAACAATAATCCAAAAGGGAATAAAGCTCAATACAGTTGTTACAGTCCTGCATGTTGTAGTTACAGTGTCCAACTGAGTTCCTCAATATGTGCATGTGTGTATGGCTGTGTGTGTGTCTGTGTGTGTGTGTTGTACCTGTTAAAGGCAGCAACATTCTCAGCCAGTGTGTTTTGCTCATCAGCTCCTGAGCGGTAATAGTCATACACACTTTTAGGAAGAACTTTCTTAGCTTCCTCCTCAAAGTCCGACACGCACACACGACCCCCTGACATCGCTGTCCACTCGAGCACCGAGACACTGTGACAGTCACCGTCTGTCCCTCTGACACAGAGCAGGGCCAGCTGTGACAGGAAGAGCTGCTGTAATCATTAACCTGCTGGATGCTTGACCAGCCCTGCGCCTCTTCTTCTTAATCAGGACTTTCAAAGGGGGGTTCTGCTCAGTTTACACAAGATAAAGACCAGAACAAACACAGAGGATTGTGGGCATCGTGGTTATGACTCTGTGCCTCCTGGACCTGCATAAAGTGTGTGTTTGGACTGTTACTAGGTTAACAGTGCTGTCTGCCTGTGAACTTTGAATCCTCACGTACTGATTTAATAGCCCATGGATTCATGAAAACAGCGAACAACTGGAAGAAGGCCAAAGTGAAGAAGCAGAACCAAATGCTGATAATTTCACATCTTTTTTTCTGTTATTAAAGTTCCTGCAGGTAGCTGTTGTATTACTAGAAGTGGGGGAAAAATTGATACAGCATAGTATTGCATTATTTGGCAATATTATATCAATTCATTGCCGCCAAGTTTTGATATTTTGTGTTCCAGCATGCCGTCAGTATTTTTAAAAGTGAGGCCGTAGTGGGCTCACTTTTAGGAATATACTAGAATCATATGAAACAAGAAGATGTGTGTCAGGATATCGTGCCGGGAAGTTGTTGAAATAACGCTGCAAAGTTAGGCTTTTAAGTTTCTTTAAAAAAATGTTTAGAGCAGCGAAGCTTAAAGTTTGATAAAATGCTGTGGTTGTCATCCATACATGTTTGATATCAGTTGAGTTCAGTTTGACTGAATACTTTGGTTTTTGACTTATTGTGGAGAAATAAAGACTGAAGTGAGATAAACAGAATTTTCTCTTATTTGACAAAACAATCCTTGATTGAATTTCATTTTGTTGACACAAAGTGCAAACGGTTAAATCGCAATATATTATATCGCACAATGCTTAAAATTGCAATAATCTATCGTGACTCAAGGACTTCCTGCACTTTATTGAAATATCAAGCCTTTAACAACTGAGCTTGTAAAAATACATTTTTATAGCCATTTCTAACATTGCCCTACCTGAACACATTTTTCCACCAACCTGACATATTTTTTCTAATATCTTTGTGCCATTTAATATTTTGATTTCTGTACGAGAGACAAACCCCACTATGTGCACACGTACCTGGCCAATAAAGAGGAATTTTAACTGATAAATAGTTCCTGTAGATTTCTGTGTGTACTTGAGTGTTGTGGTTTGCACCTGCATAGATTCTTATTGTTAAATGACGCACTCAACACTTCTCAGTTCAATGTTTATTTGGCATCCAACAAAATTCAATAAAAGCTTTAAGAATCAACATTTTGCACCATCACCAAAAACATAACTTTTTCCCACTAAAAATGTAAAACTAGAAGGTCAAGATTAATAAAATGCAAGCGTTAGGGCCGGGGAGTGAGTATGTATGAGGCAAGCAACAGCTTCTGACAGGCAGGTCAAAAAAGGCAGAAATCTACTCCTACAGTTCTGTCTGAAGGACTAAAGATAGTTACAAAGCTCAACACAGACTAAAGATACACACCGAAGAAAAAGAATCAGACAGAGGTCGTCCCTCTCAGTGACTTCACC
Organism: Centropristis striata; assembly: GCF_030273125.1. Lineage (NCBI taxonomy): Eukaryota > Metazoa > Chordata > Actinopteri > Perciformes > Serranidae > Centropristis > Centropristis striata. The sequence continues at coordinate 18,448,083 of NC_081529.1, read as the reverse complement.
TTTATGTGTCCGCTCTCAGCTCACGAGGGAGCCGTTCAAAACAATTTCACATGACAGGACGATTCACTTTTATACACAAAATCACAAAGAACCTTCCTGAGAAAACAACTCCACTTAATCTTTTATTCTGAACAATCTTCAGAGACGTGTAAAAGTATTTACGGTTTATCAATCAAAGTACAGTTCGATTGTTTTCCACCTTCGTTTCTTTTCATTTCAGGTTTCAGGTGGGTGTCCAT